>NW_006238923.1:17181516-17361909 GCF_000375325.1 Capsella rubella
TCTATCTATGTCTATACTATTAATTTCGAAATTATATTAAAATATTAAATATGTTTATGTATATTCAAAATAGATATGTTAACATATATTTAATTTTGAATTTAATTGTCCACTTTTTATGGTAAAAGATTATTATGATTTCCATAAATATAGATAGTTTTTGTTTTTTTTTGTTTTTTGCTGTCAATAATTCTGTTTGGCAGCTGGTTTTATTTTCATGAAATGTTTTTTTTTAAATTGGGGGGTGTTTGGCTTCAAGTTGTCCTTCCCAATTAATAGTATAGATTCTGAAAATATCATAGGTTTATGCCCACATATTAATCTGATATGTACATATTAATTTAAATTAAACGTAGCTAAATCTTTCTCGATGATCCTCATTGTTTTTTTTATTTCATTTTGAGCAAGCCAACAATAAGTCATACCAATTAGTCATGAAATTATCTATCTTCACAAAAGAAAATTAGACAGGAATTATATACATCAGGTTTGAACTTGGTAAAAAAGAGAATGTATAAATGGTGGATGGAGTTAGTTGTATACTTTTTTGGCATAAAGATGAGAATAATTTACTACTTAAAGACTTTGTCATATAGACATCATATTATTCTTCACATAAGTAGACAAGTGACAAGTTGGAAACTCTGGTTAAGTCAAACCAGTGGTCTAATCCGGTTCATTTTTCTACATGTAATTACATTTTAGTGTAAATTACGTGCACGAGAACACAAACACATAAACTAAAAAAAACAAGAAAGAGTCAACAAAGTTGCCCGCCTAACGCTTAATTAGCACTTTTGATACCGTTTTAAGCAAAGCCCTTAATGTAAAGGGAATTATACATCTTTCACAAAAGAGAGTAGAGCTTCTCGAAGTACAGAGAGAGAGAGTTATGGCGACGAAGACAGATGATTTTGCACCATTTCCAGTTAAAGATCAGCTTCCAGGAGTCGAGTTTTGTGTATCGAGCTCTCCAAATTGGCGTATGCATTTTTTTCTTTCATTTAGTTTTTGGTTTAACTGTGTGTTATTAGAGCTATATATGTTTGATATAATTAATATGATGCAGCGGAAGGCATAGTTCTTGGGTTTCAACATTACGTTGTAATGCTTGGTACTACTGTAATCATACCTTCCATACTCGTTCCTCTCATGGGTGGTGGCGATGTAAGGCATTAACGCTAGTCTTACCTAAATTAATTACTTTTCAAATTTATATATAAACAGAGTATTCTCAGTAGAGCAACGACGTCGTGTTTTCAGGTGGAGAAAGCAGAAGTGATCAACACAGTGCTGTTCGTGTCCGGAATAAACACGTTGTTGCAAAGTTTGTTCGGAAGTCGGCTTCCTGTCGTCATCGGTGCTTCTTATGCTTACGTCATCCCTGCTCTTTACATCACTTTCTCTTACCGTTTCACTTACTATCTTCACCCTCACCTGGTTAAATTCACAATCCATTTTCTTGATTCTTTCAAGATATTTGTAAAAAAATTGCAAATCGAAAAAATGAAAAGTTTAATGTGTTTTTATTGCAGAGATTTGAGGAGACAATGAGAGCAATCCAAGGAGCTCTTATCATTGCTTCTATATTTCATATGATTGTGGGTTTCTTTGGCTTGTGGAGGATCTTGGTCAGGTCTGGAGAAAAATATTAAAAGCTTATGTGTTGTACTGTTACCTGTGGAACAAGAAACTTTAAGCCCTAAAGTTTTTGCTTTTGGTTTTTATAAAACTTCTCCAGGTTTCTTACTCCTCTTTCGGCTGCTCCTCTCGTGATTCTCACAGCCGTTGGCCTCGTCGCCTTTTCGTTTCCTCAGGTAAGATTAACTGCAAGAAAAAATAAATGTGAAGGGTGAGAGGAGCTTAATTAGTCTTTCTTTTGCAGCTTGCGAGATGTATAGAGATTGGACTCCCAGCATTGATTATTCTGATCATTTTATCTCAGGTTTTGTTTAATTTTGAGAGATTTTCTGTAAACCCTTATCATTTGTGAATCTCTGACAGTGGTTGTATGATTGTTGTTAGTATCTTCCTCACTTGTTCAAGTGTAAGAGATCCATATGCGAACAATTCGCTGTTCTGTTCACAATAGCGATCGTCTGGGCTTACGCAGAGATTCTGACAGCAGCTGGAGCTTACGACAAAAGACCGGACATTACACAGCTCAGTTGTCGAACAGACCGGTCGGGTCTCATCAGTGCTTCGCCATGGTCTGTGATCATCTCCCATTTGTCACTGGATCTCTGTTTCAGAAACAAACATAGGGCTCTCTTGACAATTTATTTTTCCTTTCTTTCTAAGGGTGAGAGTTCCATATCCATTGCAATGGGGGCGTCCAAGTTTTCATGGAAGCGATGCATTCGCAATGATGGCAGCTACCTATGTGGCAATTGTCGAGGTTGTGCTACCATTTACATTCATATTTTTGGTTTACAGAAGGATCTATCTTTCTAAAAGATCATTTTTGTTGTTGTTGTATTTTTTCAATGGGTTAGACTACAGGTTCCTTCATCGCCGCTTCAAGATTTGGTAGCGCAACACATATACCTCCCTCGGTGCTTAGCCGTGGCATTGGATGGCAGGTAAAACGGATTGTTATAATGATTTGATTTCAAGAATGTTAGTATGTCAGTCTGATGTGTGTGCTTTGTGGGAATTGAATAAAACAGGGCATAGGCGTTTTGCTGGATGGACTGTTTGGAACAGCAACAGGTTCCACAGCATTAGTGTAATGGAACCATTCTCTTTCTCCTCTGCAGTTTTCTTCAAACAAGAAAATTATATTTCAGGCTCCGAATCTTAAACTCTGTTAATTTGTTCTTGTCATTTGTAGAGAAAATACGGGTCTTTTAGGATTAACAAAGGTTGGGAGCAGAAGAGTGGTTCAGATATCTGCAGGTTTCATGATCTTCTTCTCCATTTTCGGTAATGCTCGAACCCGTGAAGTCACTCCGAAAGGATTAGCCCTCCGTTTATTTTTTTTGTAATCGACTGTTAAACTTGGTGAAAAACAGGGAAGTTTGGGGCTGTTCTTGCATCGATACCATTACCGATCTTTGCAGCTGTGTACTGTGTTCTATTCGCCTATGTTGGTATGGATAACTTGAGTAAACCAAATCTTTCTAATTCTTTTAGATTCTATAAAAATGATTGAGATTAAGCACATGACCTTGTAAACAGCTTCTGCGGGACTTGGCCTTCTTCAATTCTGTAACTTAAACAGCTTTAGGACTAAATTTATCCTTGGCTTCTCCATCTTCATCGGTCTCTCTGTGGCACAATACTTCACCGAATATCTATTCATCTCTGGTCGTGGACCTGTTCACACACGTACTTCTGCTGTAAGTGTCCAAGAGAAACATAAACCTTCATTATCACCTTTTTTTTGTCTTGTCCTGTGTACTGATTCGTTTCTGGTGTTGCCAACAACGAAGTTCAATGTGATAATGCAAGTGATATTCTCTTCGGCTGCAACGGTTGGGATAATGGCAGCGTTCTTGTTGGACTGTACTCATAGCTATGGACATGCCTCGGTGAGGAGAGACAGTGGAAGACATTGGTGGGAGAAATTCAGAGTCTACCACACTGATACTCGAACAGAAGAGTTTTACGCATTGCCTTACAAACTCAACCGATTCTTCCCTTCTTTCTGAAAATCCCGAAAAATCCAAAGCTCGTTTTCCAGAGAGTGAGAAACCTGCATCTAGACAGATATATGTATACAGCAAATAACTTTTCACTGAAGCGAATTCTTGATGTTTTATTCCTTTTTGCCAACGCTTTTGTATGTTACAACTACATGTGTTTGCCTTATGGCTTGTAACTTGTAAAGAGCTACATATTACAGAGTGGCTAGGAAATTCGAGATCCAGACTCTTTTTTCGGTGGGAATTTGATCATCTTAGTCCGGCTGGAGCGGTTGGGCTGCCTCCTCCAGGTCTCATGGCTCTCTGGGCAAGAGTGCCATCGTAATCCTAAAACCAAATATATTTTCCACTTTAGCATGAATGAAACACAAATTACTTGGTTTTGGTGAATGTAAATTATAATAAAAGTTACCCGTTTCTCAAAGGAACTATCCTGCGAGTCAGCTATCTTGTCTGCAATTCCATAGTCAATGGCTGCTTGTGCTTGGAGATATTTAGGTCGCTTGATGTCCTCATTGATTTGCTCTTTGGTTTTTCCTGTTCCCTTAGCTAGTAGCTCGATGTAGTAGTCGGTATTTGCATCAAGTTCCTTGGCCTGCCAGAGAATTATTTATTACAGTAAGATGAAGTAACTTGAGGGAATTACATAGAAGGGTATAAGAATGTGGGCGAAACCTTTATCCACATATCTATGGCAGCTCCACTCGATCTGTTTACTTTTGGCAGATATAATTTTGCTGCACCATTCAACATCAAACTTAGAAGCTTACACAAGTGGGCAAGAGGCATTACATATGTTTATTATGATCTAAATGCACAAGTTAAGAGAACAGAAACATACTTGATGAATGTGGTTGTACGGCTCGATAACCTTTTTTCCCGAGAGAAAGAAGCATTGCTGCTTGACCAAAAGCCATGCCACAATTGATAGTGTATACATCTGATTTGCAATACTTTTAAACCACAAAAAAAAAAAAAAGTTACAAAACTCAGTAAAAGAAACTTTGTAATCTAGCGCATGGAGCAGAAGATAACACATTAGATGAACTTATCATCAAAATACAGATAAATGTTTTTATAGATTTAGTGAGATCACTTACAGAGATGGTATCAGCTATGGCATAAGCCTCTGTTTCTGATCCAACAGTTTCCATCTTCTCATTCTACATGCATAAGCAAAAGGAAAAGGCCAAATTAATAGCTCGTTAAAGGTAACAAACAGGTTATCACAATAATGCCAGAAAACTACCAGCAAAAGAAACAATAAGTTAACAAAATTCTTGTACTGACCTGGGTCCCCGGTGAATTTATGTATAGGTAGATGGGCTTTGCTGGGTTATCATAGTCTAGCCACATAAATTGAGCAACGAGTAACTCAGTAACAGCAGGTACGATCTACAAGTAAAATACAGAAAAAAATGAGCAAGATACATTGCCTGAGCGGGGAGAAAACACAATAGCAAAGAATTGGGTTTAGTAACAGATTTTTGAGACATGATGGTCTTACTGGCATTCCAAGGTAGCATATCCGAGCATCCAAAAGCAAAGAAGGCAAATCTGGAGGAGCAGTTCTTGGTCTTGCAGATCCTCCTCCGCCACCTCCACCTCTGTACATCTGGACACTCATGCTATATCTTCTAGGATCTGCTGCATTCATACCGGACATACTCCATATTCCTCCATTGTCCAAATAATTTCTTCTAGACGAGATGCTTTCCTGTTTAGAAAGTAGCACAACCACAAACAAGTTAAGATTTATATACTTGAGAAGCAACTTTGTTCATCTTATATTTAGCTGTTTCCAGATTCGTAAGGGTGAAAAGACTGATTAGAAGGCTTGAGAAACTAACCTCTGTAACTTTTTCTGCTTGCTGACGGACAGGGCTATCCTCTGTCATGAACATATCCATTTGAGCTGGATTAAGCCCGTAAAAATATTGCGGTACATTCTTGAAGTTCTGCATCACTAAAGAAAAAGGCGAAGAAAAATAGTATGTCAACATCAAATACACAGAGCATTAAAGAAAACACAGTTCTACAATTTTATCCACTTGTGGCGAAACTTGTTCTCCTAAGCTCAAATTTCATTCCAACCAAGGATTGTAGCAATCAAGCTAACATATTTAGCCATTCCATTACATGTAAGACAACTTATCGAGGACAAAAGACTTTCACTTTGCTGAAGCTAGTGTGTTTAAACCAAAACCAAATCCAAATTAAGACATAGAGACAGCAAAAGCCCACAGAGATTTGCTATACAAACTTAGATGATAAACAACATCGAGGTATTGCAAACGGAACTAAACCCCCTAAGAAACAATCTTTTCTACAACAATTATCCTAATTCATCGTCCTGACACTTAGTATGACAGGAGATTAATGGTTCACTAAGGTCTGGTAGATACTTAGTCTAGCCTAACCAAAGGAAAATACAGAACTTTGCGACTCAGTTCAAATTTGGAGACCTAAGAACAAATCTATCAGAAGGAAAAGCTAAGAAAGATGAGAGAAAAGAAAAACCTCCGTCTTTGAGATTGTCTCCTCGGAATTGTTTAGGGATATGGTCAAAGCTCATATCTTTAGCAGAAGCAACGCAGCGTGATCTTCTTGTGGGTCTAGGAACAGTAGAGCAAGGCATGTTCGAGGAAAAAAGCTTGGATCCCGACATGAACGGCGATTTAGGAGGCACGAACTTGGAACAGACAGCTTCATGGTTGAGTTGTGAAGTAAGAGGAGAAACCAGAGAAGTCGCCATCTCCGATTCAGCTACCAACGAACAAGAAGAAGAAGAATAAGACGAAGATGATGACTTTGAAAAAAATGAAGCTCTCTGGGATTTTTGAGGCGAAATTAGGGATTGCTTGTCGTTTTTGCTATCGTCGGATGAAGAAGATGTAAGTAAACTACTGTTCAGTCAAAAACTCGACCGAACCAGAATCGGTTTGAGAACTTTTGTCTAAGAAACCGGTTTTGTCTCTACATATTTCTATCTGGATTTGAATTCGATTTTTAATAGATTTCAGGGTTTATCTTGTAAATTTACATAGTTAGGGACTTATTAAAAATTAATGAAAAGTTATTTGTTTGCTTCTCTGTATTGTAGATAAAATCTTATCTTCTGGTGAAGAAGAAAAGAAAAGATGAGTTCCATAGGCCAAAGCATTCTCATGGCTTTGACAGTAACGGTTAACAAATACGCTTCTTCCAGTGTTCAATCTGTACGCAGGAATGAATCCAAACGCGATTCTTTAACTACTCAAACCGCTGATTTAGGACGCAGAAACGTCATCTTCTCCTCCACGTCCTTCATCGCAGCCGCTTTGACCACCAGCGATCAACTTCTCCAGAGTAATTATTCTTACATGCTTAATTGTGTTTTGCGTTACATTTTTTATTGTTTCTTGTTTGTGCCTAAACTATGTTGTTCTTTTGGGGGAAGGATTGTTTCAGAGTATTTGAAGAAGAGTGAGGAAAACAAATCCAAGAATGATAAGGAGGTTCGTATCAAGAGAAATGAATTTACACATACCAAAATTGATATAATTTGTCTGAAATTGTCTTATGATTATTATTTTCGTTCATGCATGTTGGGAAAAATGGAAACAGAGATTGGACAGTTACTACAAGAGGAATTATAGAGACTACTTTGAGTTTGTGGAAGGATCTACAAAGGGAAAGACAGAAGCTGAGCTCAGTGAGTCTGAGAAACAGATTCTTGAATGGCTCAAAGCCAACAAATGATGATGATGATAAGTTTTTGTATGTCTATGAAACTGTTTTGTAAAAAAGGACTGCTCAGAAAATTTAAAAATCTTGCTTAAGTTTTGGTTGAAAAATATGTTCTTGGCTTTCTCAATAATTTCGAGAAGCTAAGGAGTACGAGAATCCAAACTCCACGATATTGTGGATGCAATGACAGAGTCAAAGAGAGTGGAGTGGAGAAGTGACCTTGAAGTTCGTAGTCTCCTGTGTCCATGGTGGGCAGAGAAATATTTCTAAAGAGCCTTAAGGATGTTTCTTAATTAAACCCGTCTACTCGTGGATAAACTTGTCCACGGCGTTCCCGGTAGCTAACTTCTTGACACATTTTATAGTATCCTTAATGCTTTTCACCTGCGGGTGCAAACGTGATTCTATCATGTATCTTCTCAAGATCAAAGATCATAATCAAACACGCAAAAGCATTAGAATAAAACCAAGAATTCAAACCGAAATCCAATAAAACACTTGTTAACAACATACATTAATTCCGAATAGGGATTTTATTGGGTCAACTGAAGTGTTATAATCCCCGTCAGAAAAGTCAGTACACAACACATGAGACTAAAAGTCTAAAAACCAAAGAAGATCAAAGCCAAAAATTACAAAACCAAACTAGTCAAAAACTTCTAAACAAACTTTACAAGAGATTAAGAGAAAAAGCCGAATTTCTCACTTAATCCTTCTTCCATCCCAAACTCTTTTTTTTATTTAAGGTACAACCCGACAAAACCATAAGTGCAATCTAATCAGTCAGTAATTTCGGCTTCGATAAACCGATCGAGCATGCTTCATTAAGCAAATATAAGAAACACTAGCCATCCTTTTTGATTATTTTGAAAAATTTTAAACTTTAATTTAAGAAACATTAGGGATCGAGAAGGAGCAAGTGAGCTAGTGGTTCTCACCTCTGTTTGCCTTCTCACCAGATCCGGGTTCGAGCCCGGTCCCTCTCAAAGAGAGATTTATAATTTGTATTGATGTCAAAAAAAAAAAAAAACATTAGGGATCATTTTGAACAAATTTTAAAATTAAAGATATTACTAGAAAAGCTAAAATGGTAATGCATTAAATCGCAATAAAATAAATTTCGGTTCGGTTCAGTATGAATCGGGCGGGGTTTTTTTCCGCTACGCCTTCCAAACATAAAAATTTCGGCGACCAAATTGTTTCTCTTCTCTAACAAGGCTTCGTAGAGAAGGAAGAAGACTGGGGAAGATGGATAATGGCGAATCATCATCAACCAACAATTCGTCGCGTCCATGGGAATCTTACAACACCGTCTTCACCAACGCTAAAGCCGGTTTGTTTCCCCCCTCATAGGGTTTTTCTTCTTCTTTCAGCGATCTATAGCGATTTCGTCCACAGTAGAATCACTCCTAATAATCTGGAGAATCTATCAATTCGTGGTTCAGTCCACATAGTTGACTGGTCTTTAGAACAGTTTTCTCCTGTTTTGTTTTTTTTTTGGTTCAGATGAGAAGATTCAATTGCGGAATGTCAAATGTTGAATCTTTAGTAATTGGTTGATGTTTGAACTAAGTTTCTAAACTTGTCAATGTATGTATATTTGTTAGGAATGGAGGGAGTTGATAAGGAGAAAGTCCAGAGGATTGTCTATGAAATGAGTAAAGGGTCCAAATATTTTCAGAATGAGGAACGTAAAGATGCTCTTATGAAACAAAAGATTGAGCATATGCGTGACCGATGTGCAAAGCTTTCTTCTTCTGTTTTATCTACTTATCAAAAGGTATGTGCCACTATTTCTGTGTGAGGTTTCTAGCTACACCAAACATGTCTTTTTGAGTGAGTAGTTTGACTATGATAGGGATTACTAGTTTTTGTAATCTTTCACTTTTGTTTTGTGAGAGCCCTAAACTATACATAACCTTTTACCATTTGAAGGTCGTTGATAGAAGGATCTTAGAGCTAGAAGCTTCACGTGACCTTTCCAGGATTTGGCTGCATGTTGATATGGATGCTTTTTATGCTGCTGTTGAAACTTTGAGTGATCCTTCGCTCAAGGGAAAGCCGATGGCTGTTGGAGGATTGTCCATGATCTCTACCGCTAATTATGAGGTATGCTGTGGTTTTCAACTGGTTGATAAACAGTTTGCTACAACTTATTATTCTTACGACTTGTACTCATTGGTAAATTTTCTACTATCCCTCTTAGGCAAGGAAGTTTGGGGTCCGTGCAGCTATGCCTGGCTTCATTGCTCGTAAATTGTGTCCAGACTTGATATTTGTTCCTGTAGATTTCACCAAGTATACTCACTATAGTGACTTAACAAGAAAAGGTACTCATTTGACATGTGTAGCTTTTTGCTTGCAGCTCTCGTTTCTCTGTTCTTACTTGAATATATGTGTTTCATTTAGTTTTTGGGAGCTATGATCCTCACTTCATTGCTGGAAGTTTGGATGAAGCCTACCTTGACATAACTGAGGTTTGTCGAGAAAGAGGTCTTTCAGGTGGAGAAGTAAGTGTGTGCTCATGAGATGCATTCGTTTGTGATGGTCATATCTTTGAGAAAAGTTTCGCTAACACTGCAACTGTTCCCTGACCATTTCTTCACTTTGTACAGATTGCAGAGGAGCTTAGATCTTCTGTTTATTCCGAGACTGGATTGACATGCAGTGCTGGAGTAGCGGCAAACCGCTTGCTTGCTAAGGTTCTTTTTATATTAGCATAACTTTTTCTGTCAATGTGGTCTATATTACTATTTACAAAAATTGTCTTCTTATCGAGCTATATTTCAGGTTTGCTCAGACATTAATAAGCCTAATGGACAGTTTGTTCTACAAAATGACCGATCAACTGTCATGACATTCATATCTTCCCTTCCCGTGAGAAAGGTATTTTATCCAGGTTTGGTGCCTTTGCTGTCAAACTCTTGTAAGCTTTTTTTTCCTTTGAAAGTCTAGAAAGAGAACTACCACTCCAATGATTCCTCAGAAGTCAGATCCTTCAGTTTGCTGCGTAGAGGGGCAGATGATTATTCATTTACGGTGGCGAGATGATTATTCTTATATTTTGTAGAAAATTTGAGTATTGGTTGTAGTAGAGATGCCATGCAGAACTTAGTTTCTGTTGGGACAGAACCAAAAAACCTCACATTGTTTGTGACGGCTGGGGGTTGGTTCTTTATGAGGTGTCAAAACCATTAGCCTAGGGTTTTGAAAAAGTAATTCAATTAGAGTTTTAGTTGAAACTTTGTGCTAGGAAATGATACTATGTTTTTATTAGTCACTTAATGCCAATTGGAAATTGGTTAACAGATCGGTGGAATTGGTAAGGTTACTGAACATATTCTGAACGATGCTTTGGGAATTAAAACATGTGAGGAGATGGTGCAGAAGGGATCCCTTCTCTACGCTCTGTTTTCTCAGTCGTCAGCAGGTAGCAGCATCTCCTGTTTCCTTATTTACGGTTCCTTTTCAGCAAACAATTTGTTTGTTTATATGCATTACTTATTATGTCACATTAACTTATCATGCTTTGTTGATTGCTCGGAAACATTTTGTAGACTTTTTTTTGTCGGTTGGACTGGGGCTTGGAGGAACAGACACCCCTCAGGTTAGGTCTCGTAAAAGTATTAGCAGTGAGAGGACATTTTCTGCAACAGGAGATGAAAGATTGCTATATTCGAAGTTGGGTGAGTAGTATATATGTTTCTTTTCCTCTCATAAGTACCTACAGAACTCAATAATCAAAGGCAAACCAATCAACAATGATTATAGAGAAATTTAGCACAATAATGGATTGTTTAACCAGACTAATTGAATTCATAGTTTGTTCCTGTGGTAGTTATCAATGTTACCCCAACCTGTTTTTTTTTTAGACTAAACGAATCTATATGGTGTAAAAGATTTGCTTTGACAAAATTTTGATTGAATTGTTATCGCTTTGTACTGTGCAGCTGAAATTGCAGAAATGCTATCTCAGGACATGAAAAAGGAGGGTCTAACAGCAAGGACATTGACACTTAAACTGAAAACTGCCTCCTTTGAGGTGCTCTTCTAATTTTTTTTTCTTTCTATTTCTCCGATTTGAAATCCACCCTTTGTGCTGAAGCGTGACTATATGCTTTCTGCTATCCTCAGATCAGGAGCAGAGCTGTTAGTCTGCAGAGGTACACATGTTCAAGTGATGATATACTAAAGCATGCTACAAAGCTGCTGAAGGCGGAACTTCCTGTTTCCGTAAGGTTGATAGGTGCGGCGGCTCTTTAGCGTTCGTTGTTATTTTTTCTTGAGAAACATAAAATTATTTGTACTAGCCTATCTACTAAATTCTGGAATTCGATCTGCGTATATGCAGGGTTGCGCATGTCTCAGTTCATGGAAGAAGTCCGCAATTCTGATCCTTCACAAGGAACTATCACAAAGTTCATCGTTCAAAAGGATTCCTCAAGACATGATCTGGATGATAATGAGTCATTTGACATAGATGCTAGTAAAAATTTCCTAAGTAACAACGAGAGCCGGAGTTTATCCTGTGGTTCCCGTGAGACAAGCTATGCCCATCTTAAGCATGTCGAATATGACGAACGGTCTGATATACATTCTGAAAAGGTAATTCCAAATCAAAAATGTATGAAAAAGGAAGAAATGCCGCAAGTATTGGAAGGAGATGCTCTTCTCATAAAACACAGGGAGGGGAAACCAGATACTAATCACTCAATGAATGATAATCCTAATGCACAAAACACCGAATCAGTTTCAGTATTTCCTCAAACAGAGCCGTTATTTTGGGTTGATGGCTACAAATGCATCTTGTGTGGGATAGAGTTACCACCATCTTTTGTTGAGGAACGACAAGAACACTCTGATTTCCATCTTGCTCAGAGACTTCAAAGCGAAGAATCTGGCTCTAGCTCTTCCACGACACCTTCAAAACGAAGGTCAGTTCACCGTACCAATTTAAAGCCTACTCCATTATTTTTTTTGTCCTCACAAGCCTCTGCACAATTCTCACTGAAACTTTATAACCAAACACATATCAGGATTCTCGGAAAGGAAAAGGCAAATTCCAAGCCAAAGAAGCAGAAACGAGATCAAAAGGACAGTAGCAAACACATCCCAATACACACGTTCTTCATAAAGAGCAACCAAAACTTGTAAGTCTTGTTCATGTTCTCCATCCATAGTTGAGCTTTCCTTGTTAGTAAAAGTGCTCCTTTTAGAAATGTTCGATTCTCCGGGAGAAGGCCACGTGTCATCTTTGTTACCTATATTATCCCATCATTGTATTTGATTATTTTATCTGAACCTCTTTCAGGAACGAAACACAGAAGAAATGAAGATGGCTCTGAACCCACCGAAACTTAATCTCTCACCGTACAATCCCCTAGGCGATCCCAAATCCATACCGTCGATGTCAGACATCCTGAAGTCATCAAGAGCTCGAAATCTAGACTTAAAGATCCAGACTTTAGGACCATTTTTCAGAGTGACGGGGAAGAACGCAGACACAGGCGGTGAGGTGGGAAGAGCAGAGGGAGTGGTGCGTCCATGGTTCGGACGCGGCTTGGTTCTGCATTTGGACACGATAAGGCTGACGAAAGAGACGATGGCAATGGATAAATCTGTTCTTGGAGTTGGTTTATACGTCGGAGCTGTAGCCATTCGCCATGGCTACGACTGTGGTTGCCGCACTGCTCAGCTTCTCGCTATCTACGACTCCGATCTCTACCATTCCAAGGTCGCTCTCTCTCTCTCTCTCTCTCGATCGAAATTGAAATTGAGAATCTTGTTTGGTTATACCGAACCGGATCTAAGAAAGAACTATCTAATTCGGTTATCATTTAAATCGGTTTGGTCTGTAATACAATATATGGTTAACATACCCGAATTAATTCCGGTTTCCATACGGTTAATATATATGTACCTAACCAACCTAACACATACTGAACAGAGCTGAATTTGCATGTATCCAGCTGGTTAGGTTTTACAGAAGAATTGGGTTCGAAGAGGTGAAAGAAGTGAGTGGGTCGTCGATGGGAGACATGGCTGACATGTTAGTGTGGGGTGGAGTTGGCACTCGCATGGATGCTAATATCCATCATCTTCTTCTTAAATGGTCCAAAGTTTTCCTCAAATCACATTCTTAATTTCTTGTACATGTCTGTATATATTATGTCTTATCTACATTCTACACTACACGAGATGTTTGAATACATTTCAAGTTATACTTTCCCTGGCATACCATATCTTTTGGATTTAACCAAAATATTAAGAGATGTTTGACTACTTTATGGGGAGATCTTTTGTCTTCACTTTGATGGGATATACGGATTTTAGATGTATATATTTGTAAAAATGTACTAAAGGTATATGATATCATCAAACAAAATCACTAAACAATATGCATATTAAATACTGGAGAAAACCATGAATTTTTATGTATCTATTTCTTTTCTTTTTCGTAAAACAAATATACATTGACTAATATTTTAGTTTTTTAAAACTAGTATTTGAATATTACCTAAAATTTATCATTTTTTCTTATACCCATGTATTTATGCGTGTATAATCTAATAAACGTATAAAATAAATTAATTTGGATTAGAATTTGAGACTTCCAAGCAATTGAATGTTTTAATATTCATCACCGAATTTTAAAAAATCGTTTGATGTGAATAGTTGTAGAGAATAAAATGAGGTTTTCTTGCTAAAGCGAAGTAAAGATAAAATTGATTGGTTCAATAGATAAAAAGTACATGATTATACAATAATAATGTATATCAATAATCAATATCGTCTTATTTAACCACCCATTTAATATATGAAATTGCTTGGTTCTTTTCCTTGTCGTCTATTAAAAAAAAAAACTAATCATCAAGTTGTAATGAAACAGCAAAGGCTATTTACGTCCGACCATCTCCGAAAAGACAGAGAGAGAGAGTGCCCAACGAGCAAAATTCAAAATTAGAAAATACGCAGCTCACGAAGATACCAACAGATCGTGGTTAAAAAACGACCCAATTACATCATTACACGTGTCGTATACGTGCCGTTACATACAGATGGATACTTTCGCTTTATAAATACACAGCATCAAGCACCTCGGTGAAACCTAGATATCGGAAAAACCAGATCCAGTTTTTTTTTTTTAAATCATCTAAAGAAGAGCGTCTTCATAAACGCCCTTCTTCTTCTTCTTCTTCTTCCCTGTAAACCTAGGTTCTAGATCTTTTCTTCCCCGAAACGAAAATGAGAGAGTGCATCTCGATCCACATTGGTCAGGCCGGTATCCAGGTCGGAAATGCTTGCTGGGAGCTTTACTGCCTTGAACATGGCATTCAGGTTCGTCTCTTCTTCTTCTTCATCCTTTATTCCAACTAGATCTGTGGTTTTCGCTATTTTTCTCGTTGTTTGTTGATCAGATCTGAGATATTTGGTCCTGCATTTCTTTATTCCAACTAGATCTGTGGTTTCCGCTATTTTTCTCCTTGTTTGTTGATCAGATCTGAGATATTTAGTCCTGCATTTCTCCTTAGTTCTTCGGGTTTATGATTTTAATGGCAGATCTATAGTACTAATTGTTTAGATCTGTTTTTGATTTTGATCTCTTGGAAAATTTGGTATCGTTGATGTGAGATCCGTTTCTTATCTCGAAAAACATTCGACGAACGATAACTCTTTTGTAGATTTGTTAACAAATGTTACCTGTTTAGATCGACGCCTTGACAATTGTTTTGGACGATGCCAGATTCAGTTCTTTTGTTTGTAGATTCGTTTCGATTTTCTATTTTCATCGTCGCTTCCATGTATTAGATCTTTAGATCCAACTCTTTTATTTATAGATTCGTTTCGGTTTTCTCTTTTCATCGTCGCTTCCATGTATTAGATCTTTGGATCCACTTCGTTTTGTATAGCCATTGTGTTGATTCGGTGTTTTCTATTTGGATGTTATAGCCTGATGGTCAGATGCCGAGTGACAAGACTGTTGGCGGAGGTGACGATGCTTTCAACACCTTCTTCAGTGAAACCGGTGCTGGGAAGCACGTCCCACGTGCTGTCTTTGTTGATCTTGAGCCAACTGTGATCGATGAGGTCAGAACTGGTACTTACCGTCAGCTTTTCCACCCTGAGCAACTCATCAGCGGTAAAGAAGACGCAGCTAACAACTTCGCCCGTGGGCATTACACCAGTAAGATACTCATCCCTTTATAAATCTCCTTCCAATAGCCATATTTTGTTGATTCCATTGAGTATTAACTGGTTTGATTTTTGATTTCTTGTCTCAGTTGGGAAAGAGATTGTTGATCTGTGCTTGGACCGTATCAGAAAGCTCGCTGATAACTGTACTGGTCTCCAAGGATTCCTTGTCTTCAACGCTGTTGGTGGTGGAACTGGGTCTGGTCTTGGATCTCTCCTCCTTGAGAGACTTTCCGTTGACTATGGCAAAAAGTCCAAGTTGGGATTCACAGTTTACCCATCTCCTCAGGTCTCTACCTCTGTTGTTGAGCCTTACAACAGTGTCCTCTCCACTCACTCTCTTTTGGAACACACTGATGTCTCTATTCTTCTGGACAATGAAGCTATCTACGACATCTGCAGACGCTCCTTGAGCATTGAGAGACCAACCTACACCAACCTCAACCGTCTTGTCTCTCAGGTATAGAACCAGCCAGCAACAAATAACCCTTTAAACACTTACCTTGCTGCTGTTTTGTGTCTAATGATCACTCTCTTTTTTTGGTTTTAGGTTATCTCTTCCTTGACTGCTTCTCTGAGGTTTGATGGTGCCTTGAATGTTGATGTCACTGAATTCCAAACTAACTTGGTCCCATACCCAAGAATCCATTTCATGCTTTCCTCCTACGCACCAGTCATCTCTGCAGAGAAAGCCTTCCATGAGCAACTCTCAGTTGCTGAGATCACAAACAGTGCTTTTGAGCCATCTTCCATGATGGCCAAGTGTGACCCACGTCACGGAAAGTACATGGCTTGCTGTTTGATGTACCGTGGTGATGTTGTCCCCAAGGACGTGAATGCGGCAGTTGGCACCATCAAGACCAAGCGCACAATCCAGTTTGTGGATTGGTGTCCTACTGGATTCAAGTGTGGTATCAATTACCAGCCACCAACAGTGGTTCCAGGAGGTGATCTTGCTAAAGTGCAGAGAGCTGTTTGTATGATCTCGAACTCCACGAGTGTTGCTGAGGTGTTCTCCCGTATTGATCACAAGTTTGATCTTATGTACGCGAAACGTGCTTTCGTCCACTGGTATGTGGGTGAGGGTATGGAAGAAGGAGAATTCTCAGAGGCTCGTGAGGATCTTGCTGCGTTGGAGAAGGATTATGAAGAGGTCGGTGCTGAAGGTGGTGACGATGAGGATGATGAAGGAGAGGAATACTAAGAACCATGTTTCTAAAAACTTCGGATTTTGTGTGGGTTTCTATTATCTCGTGTTGTGACTGGGCTCGAAATTCTTACCTTTGGGCGTGTATCGTTTGCTTTCGCTTGAACGCTTTGCTTTTGTTTACCTTATATTGATATTAATATATCCTATGCTTAGGGTATTTTGAGTATATCTTGGTCGTTGGTGGAATGCTACATAAAGCCTAGTTTCTCTATGATCAAATCGGATCACATAACCTGAATATATACTTTGGTTAGGATAAAACTGGATACAGTTTAATTTTTGGTTTTGTTTGACATTATTTCCAAATCACGTATGAGTAGAATGGTTAAAAGATTGAAACTTTTTGAACCCTTAAGAGAGAAACAATTCTTTTTTACATACGTAAGGATATTAAGAGGAAAGACGTAAATAAAAATATATACTTCGAGCCCCAATACTATATACTACTAGTTGTGTAGAGAGCACAAAGACCAATTTGTAGCAGCTAATTTAAACGAGGATCAATCCCTGATATCCTCTCATCTTCCAACAGAGAATATGGGTCAATGTACGGTGGTGGTGAGACCGGAGTTCTACTTCCGTCATGAACGAAATCTGCTCCAAAGTACTTGCATTTTCAACAAAAAAGAAAAGAGAGAATAATACAAAATCAGTTTGTGGAGTGAAACCGTAACGCCATAAAAAGAAGGAACCTTTAAAAAAGCTCATTCTGAAAAACTTTCTGTGGCAAAACAATGTGTGACAAGGATGGGGAGAAGAAAGAGTAATTATATAAGAATAAATGTAAATAGGAGTTGGTTGGGTCAGAGTTAAGTGATCTCTTCTTCACCAAAATGACTCTTTCATAGGATTCAAGAATTATAATGAAGAAAGTAGACTTGTTGATCTTATTAAATACTTACGAGGTAAAGGGCAGAGAAGGCACCGAGAGTTAAGACTATCAACGGCCAAAAACCCAAGAAGAAAGTACCCCCAATTGTCAGCAAGATCCTAGCCCGCGGAATCAATCCCTGAAACAACAATAAACAGTACATGGCAATAGTTAATGATGGAGTTGCAAGTGATCAAATGCTTAGCCAGCAACCAAATCAGATGAGGAAACCGAATATAAGGTACCAAGATTTAGTTCGGTTTAACCATGCTTTTCTTTTATTTGGTTGAACACATAAAAACAGTAGTGCTCTACATGCTTTACTTGACAAATTCCCTAACTTTCAATTATGTAATTTGCTTCCATGTTTGTAGAAACTTATGGTTCCAATTTCTCGTATTTACAGACGATCAAGTAAACATAAAGGCAGTACTTGACAAATTGCCTAAAGAAAAGTATGTTCTGGTGTTATTATAGGAACCTCTACTAATCAAGTCCTAAGAATCAAACTGTATTATAACTGCATAAGCTGGTAAGAGAATTATGGGGACACAATGAACATAATTTCTATCAGTTAGATTAGATGTGAGTTAATCTGACCTCAAGCCCTTCGCTGTTTAAAGCCAATGATCTCTCTCTCTGATTTAGCAAGCTTGGATCAAATGCTGGAGTAGTTGCAGTCGTTTTGTTTCCAGTTTCTTTACCGGTTTTTATCTCATCTTGATCCACTTCATAGTCTTGAAGCAAAGAAGTAGGAGTCATACCTCGTCTCTTCAACTCTTTCATAAACAAAGATTCTGGAGGTTCTTCACCTACCCAAAAAAAAACAAACTCAATTCCACAAATCAAAATCTTACTCCATCTTACAACTCCAAATTCAACCAATACATAGACAAATTAGTAATAAATAACAACCCAAAACCAAACATATATGTTTGAATTAGAACAATAACGAAACAAGTAGATTTTTAGTGAGTGATTAACAAAGGATTAAAGATCTAATAACATCAAAACAATCCTGTCTACAGATAAAATCAAAATCAGGCTACTCTCTACATTAATTAAGCAAGAGAAGAATAAAAAGGGGTGACCTTTGGACTGATTATCGCCGTCAAGAGCAGAAGAACGAACCCTAAGAGATCTACCGAGACGATGCCAACTCCTAGAATCAGGTAATCTCAAAACCCTTTTCCTAGATTCCAATTTAACGGGATATTTATGGCGGGAAATCGAAACAGGAGACAC
The DNA here is from genome assembly GCF_000375325.1 of Capsella rubella. NCBI lineage: Eukaryota > Viridiplantae > Streptophyta > Magnoliopsida > Brassicales > Brassicaceae > Capsella > Capsella rubella. The sequence goes on from NW_006238923.1 coordinate 17,200,412, forward strand.
ACAGAATTTAACAATCTCCAGAGAGGAAGAAGCCATTTTTTTGATTATCTATTCGATTTCCTTCAGTTCCAAGAAAGATTCATGATCCAGTGGTCGTCACCGCAGACGAAATAGGGAGAAGGAGGAGGAAGAAGAAGAAGCGGCGTAATATAGAGAGAGAGGAGAGTTTATAGTTTTACAAAGTAAATATGATAAACTCAAGACGGCGAAAATTATTCTATTTGTTTGGATTTTTTCTCGTGAAAATATATTTTGGGGGAATTAATATGTTTTTGTGTCAGGAAAATATTGAAGCAAGTGGTTGAGAGACAACGGTGCAGAGTTTATCATCAACACTACCTTATAACTCTTGCCAGCGTATGTTAGCGATGGTAAGAAGTGTTTCCTCTAAAATACGCAGAGGCTGTCAGGTGTGTGTGTGGCTGCTAGAAATTTGCCGCAACGAGAGTGGTAACGTAACGGGAGACTCCACGTCTCGTTTTTTTTTTTTTTTCTCATAAAAAATTTTATTGATATCATACAACATACAAACTTAGCCCCAAGAACCAGGGATACATCAGCCCGATAACATGATTCGGGATAAGGAAACAAACTTAAGCCTACGATTATGGAATATCTAGATTTCTTACAACCTTCACTTACAGTTGCTTTCCAAAAACTTGAAAAATATAATCGCCAAGAAACTATCAATTTCATATCTGATTCTCAAGTATTTTTGTCTTCACTTGATAATAAAGAGACTTCGGCAATGAACACTTTTGCTTCCTGAATTGGCATAACGGAACCTCGACTGAGGCGAACTGAAACCGTTTTAAAAAGCCATGGCCGGTTTTGTCGAACGAAACGACATCGGTTGTGAGGAAACAAATAACTATCCAGATATCGATCAATCTGGTTAAAAGTTCTATTGGAAGAGACTACGAGAGGGAGCCGCCCAAACGGCAACACCAAAGCCAAACACACAACTTGTGAACGGCGGTGGATCGAACCGAAACAGAGCCAAGGAAAGCATTATGAAGGATGGAAGAAGAAACATGTTAAACCATAATCCAGCAAAACCACAAACACATCCAAGTTTTAATTATTAGCGCCAATAAGTAGGCGACGGCAAGTCCGGCACACACCGGTAACATAAGCTCGAAGATCGAGACGGCAAAACACGCCGGAAAATTCCGGACAAACAAAAACCAGAATCATTCGAAATCAATTCTTCAAACGAAAGAATCGATAGTCCGAAGATCTGGAGACTAAAGCCGAATCGATGTTGGAACTATGAGAGCCTCCAAACACCGATCGGAAACAAAAACAGCAAGAACTTTGATTGACCTGCTTTGAGAGATACTCCACGTCTCGTTTTTGTCCCCTTTCCCGAATTAATTGGTACACAATAACAAATAGAGAAAGAACAATCTTTCTTTCCCTCACGGTAGCTTGACAATGTAATACCATATTGTCTCTAGTTTTGGTAGGTTTAATAAGAGATAAATGCCTATAACAACTTGAGTTACTTAACAACCCACAGGCCACAACACAGTTTCGACCTTTATTTTATTCACTTTTAAATTCACAATTTTTACTTGGATTTAAATAATGTGTGACAAAATTTATGTATGGTGGATTTCAGGGGTAGGTACTCGAATATGCGGGTTGAGTATGAGTAGGAGGAACCGATCGAATTTGGATCAATTTAGCTTAGATTTTTAGAACCGCTAAATATCCAGAAAATCGGGTATTCATCGAATTCGGGTAATATGTACATAACACCAAAATATCCAAATTTATATATATAAACTTATCCAAATACGTGAAAAATTTTATTCCTAATATCTGAATTTTACCCGACTAACCAGAGTTTTGACCAAATTATCCTAAAAAATTGCAATATCTCGCATATAAATCTAATCTTAATCTCAATATTCAAATATAATTGCATTTAGCCTTTCGGATATAAATAGATCTAGTTCAAATATTATATGGAATCATTTAACCCAAAATATATATTTATATATGGAATCAGTATAAAAATATGTAATTTTGGGTAATCAAATACTCGTTTCAGTATCGGGTTCAGATCGAGTTTTATCATATACCTACGAATACGGCAATTTAGGTCATTTTGGATTTTGGATCCTAGGCGGCCTAATAGATTTTATGAAATCTATATTACTATGACAACATATCTAGTTCATAAAATAGTATCATCTTTTTCTTTTTTTTTGTCTGAAATTCCTATAAACAAAAATACCTTCGGAGATGAAAAATGTATTTTTTTCTTTAAAATGAAAGAAAGACAGACTTAAAAAAATGTGACCATTTTTATTCATCCACGCTATAGCATCTTATAATACATGATTATAAAAACTAATAAATTATTTACATTAGAAAGAAGATAGGTTAATCCCAATCTAAATCCAAATTAATTAAACTTGCTGAAAATTACAAAGCCTATTTACACATTTAAAATAGTAAATAAAAATGTACATATGACCAATCTCACCAGAAAGGGCACCACCTGCAACAAAAAGGTATAAAAACGAATTCATAATTTAGCTTCGAAGACCTCTTTATATATCACACAAACAAAACTTATGCTAGAGAGAGAGAAAAAAGAAACAGAGGAGTGTGGAGGAACATACCCAACATAGTTTTGACAGAGATTTTCATGGGAAGTCGCTTGATTGATTAGCTTTTGAACCTGAACTTTCACAGACAAACCATGCTCGACTTCATGAGAATCTCCTCCGAGTAAGTTATTATGATCAGCAATGGGATTGCTCGGAATTGCAGACGACGAGAAATCACGGCCCGTAAGTTTATGACTCATACGTGCCATAACCACTACGGCACGTTCGTTTAAAACTTCATTAGCATCTCCAAGCATATTCACAGCCTGAAACAATCCAAGCATTAAATTTAAAAAGTCCCCTCTGTAAAAAAGAAAAAAAATATATATAAGTTCAAAGATTTTCGAAAGAAACCTGAAGAATCTCTTTCTCTCGAGTACTTCTTTGAGGCTGGGGAAGGTCCATATCTGTGGGATCTTCATCTTCTTCCTCAGGCTCAACACCAGCAGGAGCATTGGTGTTGTTGTTACCGAGCAGTGCTAATTGAGGGACTTCATTGAAATTGAAAAGACGCCAATTGATTAAAGGATCATGTACAAACGCTTCCATCATTGCCATTACACTATCTTTATTGGTTCTGAGAACTTGCATAACGTTTTCGCAGGTTGAGCGGAAGTTTCCTTCGATGCCACTGACTTCCATTGCTTTGACAAGCATTCTTGTCAAGCGGAATGGAACCTAACAGTATTTAAACAATCCTCACATCGGTTCTTTGATACTCACAATTTTAGCAAACAAGTATATGAGAAAATCAGAAAAATTAATACCTTTTCAGGAAACTTCTCTCTATTCATGGAAGCCTCAAAACAATCTCCAAAATCAATATGCAAGATTTTCCCACTGCACAGTTAAAACCATTGATCAAGAAATATAACCAAAAGTTATACATGTAATGTTTTAACATTTTATCAGTTTTGTGTACCTGTATCTATGGAGCATAAGGTTACTTGGGTGTCGATCACCTAACCCAAGAATATAACCAACCTGACACAAAAGTAATGCAAGAAGTTCATTTTACTCGCGAGTTTAACAACCGAATATTTTTAAAATTTGATGCTACACAAGCAAAGAACAAAGGATGAAATCAGCTACATACCATACTCATAACTGCCAAACTTCTAGTATAGTTTGTTCTTCTTTCCAGCCAGACCTCTGACGAGCGACTTTTTAACCAGAGAACCTACCAAGAAGGAGAAAAATTGAAGCAACTTGTATTCCAAGGTAATTTACCCAAAATAAAGTTACTAGAATAAGGAAATTGAGTACCCTGGATAGATCATTTCCCTCTGTGTTTTCAAGAGCATACTCAAATACTTCAACCTTTGCTATGAGCGGTAGATTGTCATAATCTGGAGCAAAACTCAACATATGCTTCTGTTCTTGATTAAGAATGATCTGAAATTTCAGAAAGGCAGGCGTAAGAATCACCGTACATTGCAGATAGTTTCAGGAATAAAAACCTTAGTGAATAGATGACAAACCTTTCGCGCATCTCTGTACTCTCGTATAAGATGGTGCAGGGTATCGCAGTTCGGAACCCATCCAATGAGTCCACTGTTGGGTGATAGTGGTATTACAGAATAACGTTGGATGGAAAGATCTTTTTCTGCTGTTTTTCTGGAATTCTCAAGCAACGTGTTCACCAAACCAAAAAGCTGAAACACAAAGAAGAGAAAGACATAGATGTGATCATGTAGCTGAAAACTGTATATATGTGAAGCGCAAAACTGAAACTCCAACCGGAATGATCAGAACAATTTACAACTGATTTATTTGAGAATTACCTGCATAACCCGCTCATCTTGCCTTAGATCTTCATGTCCCTTCAACAAGAAGGCGTAGTCCTCACCATCGTTTCCATGAATAGTCAATTTCCTTGGTCTTTGTTTAGAAGTTATGACAACAAGTTGGCGTGAAAACGATGATATTGTCACAACGGGGGCATCTAATTAGAAGACAACAGAAGTATGAATGTAAGAAATGAAGCCTAATAACATAAATCAGCCAAGGCAAACTTTGCAGTTCCGTATAATGTTACCTGCACGATATGTTCCAGGAACTGCTAGCTCTAAGTCACGGCATAGTAGCAACTCAGGTGAAACAGACTATTTAACAAATAACATGCCAGTCAGATTAGAGCTCAAGAACAAAAAGGAGAGAGAGATGCAAAGAAAAGGAGAATCTTATTACTTCCAAATCCAATGTCGTAAGACTGGCTAACTGTTTGTCAATCCGTTTGAAAACATGATAGTAAAGATCCCAAGCCTAATGAAGATAAGGAATTGAAAAGAAAGACATGTCAGTTCCCGTCCCTTTCCTAAGAAGACAGCAAACACTCACTGAAAATTTGTTTAAATTTCTGATCACCTGTGTAAGTTCAGCATCTTTCCCAGTTTTCTTGTAATTGAGACAGCAGTCATGTGCCTCTTTTAGTTCATGATGGTATGCCTGCATCAACAATATACTAACTTAAGTTGCTGACACTAAAGAACATTGTAAAGTTCACATATAACTTTCACTGAGATATGTGAGACAAGAAACACTCCACACAGTAATAATCTGATTCTATCAAGGACAACCTGGTTGATTTTAATTCTTTAAAATCCCATTAAGGAAAAAATGGCTACAAGTTACATTGCAAAAAGAAACTAGATACTGCAATGCTGTACACCCTGTGCTAAAGAAAGATAAAATTATAAATAACATAAACACTTTCAAATACCCAATCCAGGGATTGACATGTCCCTACCTCTATAAATGCTCTTTCCTGTATGGTCGTAGTGTCCTTACTTGCACCTTCTTTGAGCATGTCATGTAAAGGCTCAAGCACTTTCAGCATTCCTTCAATGTTATGTTCACCAAAATACAAGCGACTAGCTTCTTCTAATGCTTCATGCCACATTTCATGCCAAAGTATGGCAACCCTGATAAGTTCATGTGATACAAGTTGCGCCTGTTTTTGTCGTTGTTGTAGGGGTACAGGAAGGGAGTTACTAATTAGCTTAGTTAAAATAATATATTTCAATAAATTGACACAGAAGAGATGACTATTAACCTGATCCACAAGTGCACCACTGTGCTGGCGGACTTGATCAACCACCTCTTGGGCTGCAGCTCTCCGGAGATTGCTTATTGATTTACATGCAACGAGAAGGGGATACATAAGTGCCTGAAAGCATTTGTAAAAAAAATTAGTCAAGCAGATATTATGCATCCAAATTATGCGATAAAATTGACAGAGGAGAACATTATGTATATCTCTTAATTTTTTATGTTAATACTGATAAGATTTATAAAGTTTCTAAAACATTGCAGACCTGTGGGTGGTTTTCGCCAATCCGGATGAGAAGAGACTGTATCAGTTCCCTGACAGCACGATTATTTGAATGTATCCTAGCAATTATTTGAGGCAGCACAACAAGCCAGGTGTTAATGTTGACATGACTGAAACCTCTCTGCAATGCTGTTTGGACGTCAGCTGTAGCTCCATGGTTGAACCACAACGTGAGAAGACGCAGTATGTCCTATGGAAATAAGACAGACGGGGAAGATAATTGAACAGACTACCAACAAGTATATGGGAAATAGCAACATGGAAAGAAAGACCAGTTTGTTTTGTGTAACATGGAAAAGCCATGGATGCATACACGCTTTACCTGTAAACTATCATCAACTCCTTTGGCATTTGCTGCACATGCTATAGAATGAAAATATCCAGTGACAGCAGAAACAACGAACTGTGAAGCAATTTGACCTCTTGAAATGTAATGCGACATCACTGCTGTATTGAATAACGCCCATGTGTGCCATGCTTTAGCCCATTTTGGAGCATATAGGGTAGATTTGTCAAACGCATCACGAATTTCTGAAAAATAGCATATTTTATCGCCTAAGTGTTATGGTCAGACATAGTTTGATTACACTTGCACAGTTAAAAGCAACTATAGTTAACCTTCAATAGACCCATCATTCAAACCGGAAGAAAGTGCCCACTGCCATGTTCCCAATTTGAGATTTACTCGTGCAAGAAGTGGAACATATGTGCCCTTGCTAGATACCATACCGGCCTGTATGTCAGATTGAGAATGTGGCACATTTGAGAGTTCCCTCGTCAGAATCTAGGAAAAATTAAATTAAGATCGAGGTAAGATATAACATGCCCGTCCAAGCAAAAAAGGGGAAAATGTGAGATAGAGAATAAACACAGATAATGATAGTAGCTAACTGGTGTGTGACATACCTGCAGCTTCGTAAACGCCTCTTTGCGCTTACGTTCCTCTCCAAGTGACCATTGGTATTTTAAGTATCCAAGCATCACTTGTGGAGGTCCGTGATATTGCATGTTTTCTGGCGACATTTCTGGATCAAACTACAAAAGAAGGTCCCAAGTTAGACATAACAGAATAAAGCTACACTCTTGGTAGAGAAAAGTCTACAAACAAAAGGCAAAGGTCAAGACCGGTAAAAGCTTGAGTAGAGTAGACTTCGCCTGACTGATCCTCCCACTCTTCCGACAAAGTGAGGCAAACTTGAGCCAAGTTTCAACATCTTCTGTAGGAGGCAGCACAAGTGCCCGGACAGCCAAAAGTGCTTGCCACACCTGCACAGTATTTGGAATGCAAATTATTTAGAAAGTATAATATTACAAGGTACAACAGAGATGATTTCATAAAATCCCAATGACTTTCTTTGTTTGGATACTTTTTTATGTACCTACGATGATTCAGGTTCTGACTAATGGTCTAGTAAGAAGCTACTTTATAAATCAACAGAAGGAAAATAAATACAGCAACGCGAAAAAATCAATTTGATCGTAGGGAGGATTCATTTACTAATGTCAACGTATTGCAATATTTGATGCTTAGAGAACCAAATGACTCGTCATTCACTCAGTGGCTCAACTAACATGGTAACATAAGAAATAATATACCTCAACATTACGCTTGGATCCCTGAATCCGCTGAGTCCACATATTACGAATTAGAGCTCTTCGTTCTTCGGCAATAGTATTCCCCACGGGCAGCGTATAATATTCAATTACCTATTATCAATACAACAGGAAAAGAAATAGAAAGAAACAAGAAACATTCATCATGTTTATGCTGATACAATATATGATCAAATAAACATTTAGCCTTCCTGTTTCCCCTTCAATCCTTGGTGATTAGGGAGGTGTTCAGGAGAAGGAATTTTAAATAATTGAGATCTAACCTCCTCTAGTTCTGACAGCTGCTGAACACGAACCATATTGCTGTATGCACGCTCATAGCTCTCCAAAACCTGTAGAAAACGCAAATACAGAAAAACATAGTCATTTACAAGTTTTTCTGTCTACATGAACTAAGAAGGCAACTGTGGTGATTACATGATGCCTCTATTGCAGAAGCTTATGATAGCATGCACAGAATGTTGTTTATACAGAGTTCAACATGTAACTACGACGTCAAGATTGTATCTTCCTACTTCCAAAACCACATGCCGTACACATATAATTTCAAAGACATAATGGAAAAGGCTGATACTAGTTACACATATTTTTGTTGATATACTTCCATTCCCTTTGTCCACAACAGATGTGACATAGATATTATCAGCAAAAGTTAATATGAAAATACTGCCAGAAAGGAAAGAAAATCTACCAGCGCTGCGAGTTCTGTGGCGAGACATTTTCTAGCTCTTTCCACATATTCACGAGCCTCGTCGTACTAAAAAAAAATATATATATCCACAGACACACATACGCAGAAATAAGTGTCTGCAAAGAGATTATATGTAAGCCAGATATGATTTAAAGTACAAAAGTATAGGTCGAAATGTACCTTTCCCCTACGAACTAACAGAACAGCCCTGAAAAATGTGCCATTACTGCTCCCATCGCCACTAGAAGCAGGGCTTGCTAAACCCCGAAGCTTTGTTTCATCACCATCATCTAACCGAGACACATATTCTGCCATTTGATCCCACTCTCCCATATTCCACGCAGCATTTGCAGCCTAGTACGGTTTAAAAAGACATTTATGTAAATATGTAGCTGTATCACTGAATGTAGCATAAGCAGAAGTTACCAACCATTGGTGCCATTTCCAAACGTGCAGATGGCTCAGCAGGACTCCAGTACTCTTTGCAGAGATTGTTGAGCTCTTGGTATCGTGCAAGTGCAGCAAGACATCTCATTTGTCCTACAGCGTAGTCAATAGGCTACAGATTCAGGACATTTCATGAAAGGGAAAAAGAAGCATCATATCAATGTTCAACTAAAAATGTTAGATTGGAGAAAAATGCATTGAGTTTTGTTCTGCTAACTTGTAAGAATGTTATAACCCACAATTCTCTATGAACTACTAATTGAATATCGACCAGAAATGCCCATACTAATTAGATAAAAACATTACAGAAGACAACAAATCGCAGTAAATCCTCCCAAAATAATCTTGGTTACTACAGACCTAATGTGGCTTCTAATACAAGATGAGGATTTGATGTTTGAGATGCTTTCAAAGTGTACGCCTTGAGTGCATCATCCCATCGCTGCAGCTTCTCATACCTAGAAACAAACACTGTTAGTTTTTCAACTGATTAGGATCAAAGCATGCGACCACAATCATGTGTCAGCGTGCCTATCAAACAGAACCCAAAATTAGTGCATCATGATTCAGAAAATTCATGTTACCATGATTCTTTTAGTTGCACATCAAGATGTTGTTGAGCATAGGTTAGTATACCGACAGCAGCCTATGACAAAGAATCCCAACCAATCAATAATGACAATATCAAAGACAGTGATAGTGACAGAGATATTCGAGATAGGATGCATAATACAGTGTACCTCATGTTGGTGTAACTGATTATTTATGTGTATAAGAGCCTCGACAACAGCAACTGGATTTGCATCCATCCTCCTGGATCGTGGACCTTCAAATTCCATCTCTTTATAATGCAGAGCTTTGGCAAAAACACGGCACTAAAAAATTGGAAAGTGCACCATCAACAAGAAAATCGGATGAAAACTTTTATGAAATGAAAGAAATACCAAATCTAATTTAACTAGGGAATACATGACGCAAACCTTTTCAGCCAGAGCCCCCAGGAGACGAATATCAATGGGAAGAGGCTTCTCATCATGTTCCATAAACTCTGCCTAAGAAGAGTAATGAAAAAATCAAGCACAAGTGACGGTACCAAGTAACAGGTTGGCACAAAGGTAGGCTGATTTTGATTCTAAATGTAAGACTATTTATCCAACCTAACGTAATATAGGTTAAACGAAAAGAGTATAAGCAGAAATGTGGATTTATATTAGATTAAATTGAAGTTACACATCATGTTTCCATAAACACTCACAGATTGTTCGATTTATGGTTTTAGCAACAAAAAAAGGTTTTTACATCCTTCTAGTACAATGGCTAACACTAACAGGTGCAATCACTAAAGAAAAGGTGACCTAAGCAATTTTTGTTTCCAGGCTTCGAAGATGTAGTCAACTCATTACTGAACACTATCGACAAAGCTAAAACACAAACACTCAATAAGCACAACTATAGTCCATAGCTACAGGAATCAAGTTTGCTGTTTGATAGCCAGTGACTCAATTAGTCAGTGTCCTATTTAAGTTTTCTTAAAATTTAACGAAGAACATACCAAATTGAGTAGTGTTGCTAAAATCTCTGGAGGAATATTTGGAGATGAAAAGGCCATTTCCAAGCTCCTAACTAACTGCTTTTGGCTAGACTCGTTTAGCTGTGCCCAGCAACTGACAAAACCAGCAGCAAACAATTCTCTCCCGACAAATGGCTGCAAAAAACAATCATTAAAATGAATACACTTTTTAAGAGAGGAAAAGAAAGAGATGAAGCACCTGCAACTGAGCAAGTTTTGCACAAGTTCTTAATGCTGGAGAGGGAGACTCCTTAAGTAATTCAATACTAAAATGTCTCATCCATTCCTCCCAATCTTCCTTGGTGCTACGTTGAGAAGCTTCTCCAGCTGTCCGTAGTCTACCATCATTAACCTGTTCGACAGATTATCAAAGGCATAAGTGACAGTTTAGCTTGTTCAACGAAAAGAAAGACTAAAGAAACTAATTAGAGGATCATGTTAAATCAAGCATATATATAGTTTTATTTGTTTATATAAGCTGAAGGAATGTCCACAGAGAAGAGGAAACATAAGGGGCATATTTACAAACTCCTTTAAGCAAATGGCTCAGGCCTAAGACTGTGCTTCAATGAATGTACATTGCTATAGGTGATTAGGTGAATACCCACCCATCATTTAGATAAAAAAAAAAAGAAAAAAGAAACAAAACAGAACATTCAAGCTGTTTAAAAGAAAAGCCTTATTCAGCTAAGGAATTCTACATTAGAAAATTACCCAATATTTGCCTCCTTCACAGTATTCTAAAACACTACCAAGGGCAAGATACAGAGACACAATGAAGTCATACTATAATAAATATGCCCTCAGCTAGAAAACTACCGACCAGAAAATTGTACAATGTGAGTATAATTATGGGCTCAACTTTGAAATTGATAACAAAATTGTAACACATCAATAATCTGTTATGTAATTCTATACGATACAGAAAAGAGTACCTGATGATTCCTGTCATTTCCTTCTTCGAAAGGATCGATCTCATTCTCAATTACAGGATCCCTGATAACCTCAACTGGTAGTCGCCTACTTAATTGTTGAGTTGCAGTTGTAGCTACAATCAACGGTTCACGTCTCCGCCAGCGAGCATGAATTTCCTCAAATTCTTTGTGCTGAAAAAATATTGTACAATTAGATCTAACAGACATAAGCATACACAAACGAAATTTATACACATACACGATATAAATTTTTTTACTAGCTAATGCAATTTTATTTAAAAGATAGTAAAATGCAAGACCCGCAATCGATGCTTCAGCAAAAGCTTGTGAATTGATTCAATGAATATGGTAAAGTCCTCTCCAAGTGCATGAGCCAAACAACATAGAGCATCAACAGCATCTTTCCGCAACTCATCATTCTTCCTGCAATTACAGAAAATACCGCATAAGAAAATTTACACAAACTGAAATCACAAGTAGGTTTAGGAAAACATGAAACAAAAAACCATCAGAAAACAAATAAAGAAATTTGCTAACATTGCGAAGTTCTAAAAACAAATACTTATGGCCAGAAAAATTTATGACTTAGCAATATAAACAAATCATGGAAAATAGATTTGTAACAGTAAGCAATGACGAAATGAAAGCTAATGACTAATGAAAAAATAGTATTGCATTGCCAACTCTAGGATGTAATGGATTTCTCATTTCAAATCCACTATCCTTATTGGGTGAGCAAAAATCATTTTTTTTTTTAAATGAAAGAGACACAATGCCTAGGTTTTAAGAAGTATTGTCGTAAGACCTTACGAAAAAGTAACCAATACACTGTTTTACAGGTAGTGAAATCAGCATAACTCACCCATCTAATACCAGCTTCAAGTGATGCACGAGAGCGGAGATATGACCAGTAACCTGAGGATATATACCGATAATTAAAAAGGTAGTTCAAGAAGCTTAATATGGAATATTCTTTTGGATCAGCATAAGGAAAGAAAATAATAATAAATAAACAAAGCTCCTAACCTGAACACACGGGATTACTCTTGTCAAAGTTTTTATTGCATCGCGTCTTATAGCTACAGGGGCATCTACTTTAAACAATCGAATAAGGGCAGGAAGGAGTAAATGCATATGCTCATCAAGAGTTCCTGCACATATGGACTAGGGTCAACCATCAGAGTGAAGTCTGGCCATGGTGAGAAAATAGAAATTACAGGAGCAGATAACCTGACTATTAAAAGATACTATATTTAAATATAAAAAATGGAGTAATTGATAAGAAAAAATTATGCATATCATAATCAAACTACTTATATCATCTTAGACTACACAATATGATAGTGTGAAACTCTTTACCTTCCGGTAAAGTACTTTATCCATTAATAACTAGAACTTGCATGATAATACAAAATGAATATGATGATGTCAAAAGAACACAAGTACTACTGACCGCCAAACACTTCGAGTGTGTGGAGGATATCCGGAACATAGATGTAATCATTAAACCGCTCGGCGTCACCTAATACTTGAATGAAACATGGAAGGATGACTGGAAGATAAGTTCTGAATTCATCATTAAGTGCCAAGCAAAGATGTTCCAGTAGATGCAGAACCTGATTATCAATAAGAGAGGCGAAGTACTCTCCATAAGATATATGTACGTAAATCAACAAGAAAAATAGCATACTCTAGGCAGCATACAACTTACCGGAAGACCACGAGAGGGCCGTACGGGACCTGGCAAGGTGAAGGATGACCATAGTTCAGAGACTAGGGAAAGCAGCTCTGGCAGATACTTGCGTATGTGCTGTAGACAGGTAACATAAGCTATGATTTTTCACGACGACAGTCGTATTTTGACCACAACTGAAATATTAAGGTGGACATACCTGCCGCACGATGGAAACAAGAGTCCCAAGACCCCATGTAATAAAGTCCTTCAAGTTCTCATCAGATGTTCGAACAGTGTGAAAAAGCTCAGGTAAAACCTTCCAAAACAGAGGTGGACCCAACCCAACAAATTACCAAAACATAAAACAGAGATAGCATTGATCGAAAAGTTGCCGGAGATACAATATTCTATACACCTACCTTTGGCAGGTAAGGCACACATCCCAATCCCATTGACTGACCTCGCAAAACAAAATGTGATAAAGTTGTAACTTGCTCATTACAATTCCAACACAAGCTTATTCTAGAAACAGTCAAGATGGTCTTTCTTACCTTGAAAATGATCATCAAAGATCTAACAACCCTTTTGTGATAACTAAGAAGTGATGCATCTCTAAGAATTCGCATAAGCGAGTTGATAGCAACCTATAACAAAGAGAAAAATAAAATTAGCACAATTCAGACTACAATTGCTAAAATATCACACAAATTAAGAACTACCGTTGAGTAATAATCCTCAGATGTTGCAAATGATGGCCGGAGTTCTACAGGTAACTCATCAATTGATGGAATAGGTTGACCTGAATCACCAGTGCCGCGTGGAACTTCACCATGTGATCCTGATAAACTTTGTTGGTTACGTTTATGCACATGAGGATCCAAAGCACCCATAATTCCAAGAACCTGTAGATATAACCATGTTTATCACACAAAAAAATCTACTAGAATAGAATAGAATAAAAAGTATTTCTCTAAAGCTACCTTGAGCACTTCTCGTCTGGTAGACCACACTAAGTCACCCTTCAGCAATTTCAAGAGTAAACCAAGCAACAATGGGTATTCCTTGTATGGAGTCACAACGTACCTACATTAACAATGCAATGAGAGCCATAGATAACACGTAGGGAGGATTCTAATTTTCTGGAACTCCCTTCATTTTGTACTAGTTATGTGCACAAGAATTAGCACATTACAGCCATGTTCCAAGCTATATGCAACATGCAAGTTGATTACCCCACTGTCTACAAATGTCTACAACTTCATAAGCATCAACTATATATATGGTTAAATATCTAGGTAGCATATTATACTAGGTATAGGTAAATCAATCCTTTTGCATGACAAAGAGAGAATAACAACTCATGACAAGTTCCGACACAGAAAGGCAATATTCTTTCTCCGTGAATAGTAAGCCATCTCAGGAAAGATGAAAAATAAACCATCACAAAGATCTACCGCAGATAGAAGAACTGGCTAGGGGTAATAATTTTTTCATTTCTAGAATTTTCTCACTTCTAGTAGTTCAAAAGATAGACATATGACCAATTCTGAGGATAGCACAGGCTATTACCAACCTAATCAAAAGAGATACAAGCTCCGTTTATGTCAAAAATTCATTTGGAATCCAGTATTTCAATCTAGTCAGACAAAGCTTTTGCCAATCAAGATAGTACAATTTTCTTAGTTTACAAGTAAATTAGCATGTTCAAAATTGACTAGTAGCATTAGCAAATAAAACAAATAGGCAGTTTTAAGTCCTAAATGAAAGTAAATATCTCATACCCTGTACTTTGAACAACTTGACCAAGGGTAGAAACAGCCACCTCTCGTTTTGCTACAGCAGCTCCATCCATTAAAGCTTCAACAATCAAAGGCATCAGCTCCGGAATATATTGTCTCATTGCCAAGCCACCCTGAGCAAGCAACGCAAAGAAAAACAAGAAGGGGAATGTCTTAGCCAAACAAAATAAATAACAGCACTCGGGAAGGTTATAGAAATACCAACATTCTGGAGACCAAAAACAAAAAGACAATATTAGACTCTGAGTACTGACTAGGTATTTGAAATTTGAAATACACTTAGCCACCACAGATAGGAATAGTCAAAATCAGACTGCAACTTTAACATGAAGCAACAACACAGTTATGTTTGATCGGCACCAAGTATAGAAACTAAACCTTACCACAATAATATATCAACTTACCACTCTTGCAAGATCCCCAACAGTTACGAGAACTCCAGTGACAATGTTATTATTAGCATTCAATCCAGTTCCTTCACTAAGTCTTGCAACAAGTGCCTAGAAAACAAGAGTTAGAACCCCATGTACAACAATTATAGTCATACTATCTAAGAAGTAAAGAGAAATTAAACCTTTTGGACAGGAGCTACGTATGGAAGAATGAGCCGTTCACAATTTCGAACTAAACAACCAAGGAGTTTTGCACTTTCTTCTCTGCACTTGTTATCTGCACTGCTGACATTACAATTGAAGTCAATGCAACATATACTTCTTAATAGGAAACAAATCTTCTTTAAACTAAGGAAAGTTGTAGTTACCTCAGCTCAAGATACGTTAACAACTGTATAAGATGGCGACGAAGTGCTGGAAGTACGTATGCAGGATTTTTTTCAGATAACCTCCCAGCAACTGAGATGGCATATTCTCGGACATCAAGGTCCTGTGGAACAGAAATATTGTAATATATGAATTGAAGTGGCTCCATTGGCTAGGACGATACAGTCGCCAGGTAGAGCGAAACATAAGCCAAGCATTCTATCAAGTCAACAGGGATGCCAGACAGATGGATTTCGTGCATCTTCCAACAAAAGGCATTCATTCCATCCACAAATCATCCAATTAAGTTATCTCAACTGCACTTTTCCAGTACAACTTAATAAGTAACACTGTTTTGTGACACAATAGAAGCTAATTTAGTAGACCAAAAGTCCATCAACGTCTTGGTATCCAAAATTTATGTAATAGGGGGAGTAATTAAGTACTAAAACTTCATGAACCCAAGAAACTGGATTCCAAAAAGCAATACACAAGCCATACATCATTCACCCAAGAGAGACAAATAGAAAGATCTGTAACAAAATAGAATTGAAGTATTGCGTATAAGCTGCTACTTTACTAAAACAAATAACTTAATCATACCTCATCATTTAAGGAAGCAAAAATGGCAGTCAAACTATCAGCCTGTGCTAGATAATCATCGAAACATTGGTTGCCATATAAAGCAACGAAGATAGACTTGCGAACAGTTACATCAGCATCCGCAACAGCTGTCCTAAGAAGTTTTTCCACAATCTGCAGAACCCAAAGATCATTTCAGGCAAGCAGAAAACAGGAACTGCTACTGGTATTGCAGTTACAAATGTCATCACGAAGCAGACTTAACATACTGGAGTTCAGACTTGGAAAATAATAAAAAGAAACCTTTTTGTAATGAGAAAAGGCGAAATGAAAGACAAGCAAAAAGAAAAATTGGAATGGGCATTCAGAATTCATATTAAACCTCTTCCACAAGGCGCCTTCGTCTTCCCCCTGCTCGTGTTGACCTGCTTGACCCAAATTGTGTGACGCCAGATAAAGAATTTGCAATTAGTCTGCAACAACACAAAGCAGCATCTTTTCTTGTGGTTGCATCCTCATCATCCAAATAAAGAACAACTGACTCCCGAGCAAATTCAAGAAGATCATGCCCCTGCCAGAAATCAAAAGCTCAGAGACAAAAACAAAAATCATATTCTTTAGAAACTGTATCAGCAAAGAGCACCGACCTTGAAATTGAAGCGAGCAAGAGTCTGCAGTGCTAGTTGAACTTGCGCTGAACAACTAGAATCAGAAGACTGTGGTGCCATGCCCACTGTACTACCTCGGACAACAGTAACAGGAGGCTTTGTTTGAGAATAATGGGATCTTGAAAGAACCAACGAAATGCAATCTAGAAGCCGATCTTGTACAGTTGGCAGCAAAGAAGGAATGCTGAGACCCCAAGAATTATCAGCATTAGAAATATAAACAACAATGCATGTAATAACAAACTTCTTTAGTTCAACCTTACCTGATGGTTATCTGATCAAGAGCGTCAACAAGTGTAGAAGAGAGACTAGCGGAAAACATAACATCTAGAAGATCTCGAACATGAGTTTCCACTGTGGATCCCATTGCCTTTGCGATATTACCAACACAAGCCACAGCCTCAAGCAAAGGTCTACCTTTACGTGGAGCAATCTACAGGGGAAAACGTAGTCAACAAAATCACTTGTCTTGTTCAGTTTTCAAAACTTAGACCCAAGATAATACTTCAAACAAAAGTAGTAAAACGTATTAAAAAGAAAAGGAAAAAAAAAAGCAAAAACAAAAACCATTTGACCCACCGCATCCCGCAGATGAGACATAATTGTCGGCAAATAGTGGATAAGCTCACCATCCAAAGCACCAGCCATTTCCCCAAGGGCAATGAACCCACTGGCTCGTTCAGCCGGTATTCTTAACACAGTAAGAATATGATTCATGCATATCTGTAAGAATTAATTCATGTCAAGTTTCCAGCTCAATTATGGGGTTTTGGTTTTAAGAATCTATCAGTCACTTACCGTTAAATAGTTTGTAACAAAGCGGTCGCGAAGAAAGTGCGCAATGCGAGGCAGTAACGAGGTGATGCTAAGGCGAACAAGACGATCACGATGTTCAAGGTATCTAAGGACAATTTCGGCAACTTCTCTATACCTAGACATCATGAACTCACCTGTATTCCTGCAAACCAACTCTAGCATTAAGCCATAAACTCTATCACACAATATGCCATGAAATCAATCTGCTTATAACAGAAAACAACACAATCTTCGTCTTCAAGAGTTTGTTCAGGTATACACTGAGAGTAGAGGACTGTACATGAATTATCTTTTTCTTTAATTATGGGAAGTACAATGAATACGATGACACACAAAGATAAGGAGCATCATGGGGACTAACAAGTTCTTCTACGTACAATATTTCAGAATCAAATTTGAGTGTCTGATTAATAGAATGGGATGCTTTCGAAATAGACAATCACTTTTATATTTACCTCAACAGCTCCCCCACTGCAAGTAAAGAACCATGAATACTATGAACCGGAGCATTTCTGCCCAACCCATCCTGCGTAGCTTCAAACATTCGATAGTACCTGTAAAAGCCAAATGAAGAGAAGATCAGTTAACTTGATTGAATATTTTAACAAGCATTGGCAATGATATATTTACATCCAGTAGAAAGTCTGCAAGTCAGAGAACATAATTCAACTTGACCATAAATAGCATAAATAGCTGATATAAGTTGCTTATACACAATAAAATACACAAAGTAGTACTTAAATGAGGGTCACCATCTAACAGAATTGCAAATGAAAGTATTGCAACAACAGAGAGAAAAGCCTCGCATAAAAAAATATACCAAAAATACCTAAGGAAAACATTTAAGGCACTTGATAAGTTAAAAGGAGAAGAGAATACAAACCACTGCACTCGCCATCGAGTCTCCCTTTTCTCAATAACACGAAGGCAAGCACGCAACGCCTCAACAGCTCGTTCTCGCACTTGCAACTGGGGATCCCTTAGTGCAACCCAGATAGCATCCACAAATTCAGGGACATGAACATTAAAGACAGTAGAAGCATTTTCTGCCATCTCCTGCAATGTTGCAAGAAAATAGTCATATCCGTATTAATCTACTGGATTGAAAAGTTATCCTCACTATCATTTTCAACATCCATAATCCAATTTATTTGATCACAAATATCTTTCTGAGAAACCATAAGAAAAATAAACATGCGTTCCTGCAGCTTATTTAAAGAGTAGGACAGCTGGGAAAATCAGGATACCTTTAATATTAAAACGGCGGCAAAACGACGATATTCCACCCTGTCTACGTGAAGCCAATCAAAAGCTGTTTTCATCTGTGAAAACGAGAGAAGGAGTTGAGAAACTGTGACGGGAGCCAGTGATAGAAAGGGGAGAAAAAACAACAAATCGAACCTGAAACTCCACTTCATCTGAAGTCATTGCTCCACCTGCCCGAGCAAGGTGGCCCAAAACTTTACTAGCAAGCACCAAGATTTCGGGATCACGCTTCAACTCGAATACCGTCCTCATGTAACCCGCAAACCTAGAAACCTTAGTAGCATTCTCACCAAATCCAATCTCCGTCAACTCATCAATGGCTCTGAGAGCACCCATGTTTTCAGCCACATCCGTGCTCTCGATTAAATTAGCAATCCTATCATATAATTGTTCCATGAACCTAGAGGAAGCTTCACCGCTAAGATCACGAACTGCTTCCTCTACATGTTTCCTAAACGCTAAAGGAGCTCCCTCCTGATAAAACAAACAAAAATCATCAATCATTTGCAAACATCAGATACAAAACCGAAAAAAAGTCGCATACTTTACAGAAAACAACAATCCACAAATTGCCAGACCTAGACTGGCTATTAGAACTTTAAAACAAATCGAATTTTGCATAAATAAGAAGAGAGAGATTCCTTCATACAAGCAATAAAAGGAAGAGGATTGTTCTGGGTTTAAACTAAAGCATCAAAAAGGAGAATACTTTACAATGTTCTTCGTTACCTTAGGATTACCACGGCTGCAAAGGTCAGCGATGACACGGTTCAAAGTGTCAAAGCTTCCGCCGCCAGAAGAGGTGACTGCAGGGCCACAAAAGCGGTGCGATTGGGACGGGGAAGCCATGGATGCAGGCCTTCCAGCCACAAAAGATTGCGACGAGGTAGACATCGCTGCAGGGCCGGTCCAGCCGCAAAAATCTTCCAAAAACCCTAAATCTGAGCCCTTTTGTTTGGTGTTGAACAACACTGGGTAGAGAAGAGTATGTACAGAGGAAGAGAGAGAGGTATCTTCAACACATCATGCGTAGAGAGAAGCCGAAGATCGCAGAAGAAAAGAAATTAGGAATTTTGCTTTTTCTTTTTTTTCTTTTTTGTGTAAACAAATCCAACACTTAAGTGCTTTTTAGCTTTTTTAGGTTTTTGCCTTGTTCTTTCAATTCAGACAAAGTCCTTGGTAAATCATATAACTGAAAGGTTTTTTTACCAAGAGAATAAAAACTTACTGTTGTAGTGTGTATATATATTACATTGACTAGTTAAAAAAACTCTTCACATTCAGTCTTCCCAATAACATATACAATAATATCTTTACTAAAAATATAAGGATGTGTCACTTGTTTGAACAAAAAAAAAAGACTTATGAATTTGTCATTACGACTAATTGACAAGATATAAAAAACAGACATAAATAAATTGTTCAGAATCAGATCATATTTGTGGGATGTTCTAGTAGTCAAATATTATTTTGCCGGAGGAAAGCTAGTTTGCTTGGAAATAATTGGAAAACATCATCATAGGATAAGCATATGTATTCATTCACTGGGGAAAGGAAAGGATCAAGCAAGGTTTGCTCTTTCAACCACAACAAGGACAGCAACGACATGTCTACCGTCTACGACAGCATGGTCAAAACGGTGAAAACTAGATAAGCCCTTCTGAGGATTTTTTAATTTCTTAATCAGTAGCAAGTAACATCAATATATGAGTTAGTCGTAGGAGCTTTTGGTTTTATATTGCAGTGGTTAATCGGCTCTTCCACTATGGGGATGTCTAGCTCCTTTGGTAGAGCATCATCATCATGGTAATATATATTCTTGGTTGGTATGATACTTGCGCAAAATACTTTCTGATGCATGGAATCTCTCGTTAGGGTCATCAGTCATGCATACTTGCTAGAGGAGTTTGCGTGCTTAATTAATTTGATAATTTAATAAGAGTTACGATTATATATGAAACAAATTAAACTGCTACTGCTATTTTTGTTGTTGCCACAATTAAGTGTTTCACTTTGTTTTCAATATCCCTCCTTCGCAACTCCTTGCTTAGCAAGCGTGATCCGTACTGTGAAGATAGAACATATTGTCATATAGATCGGTATTGGATTGTCCAAGATATGGACGATTCGGAGGATTCGATCCCATGATAACAGTGAATCGAAGAAAAATTAAGAGATTGTTTCGAGATAAGGTTACAAAAGACGAATCGAAACAAGAAGATCAAAGAAATGAAGAAATTCTCATAAATCGAATCGTGAACACGAATTGAAAAATCACAAAGACGGCTAAGAAACAAAAATAACGATGAACGAAAGAAGATGAAGAAGAATTAGATCAGTCGATGAAGAACTCATGATGAAGAAAAATACCATATCATATTCAGAGAAGCTCTTATATCGAGAGAGAGAGAGCTAAAGAGTAAAGAGAGAGTGAAGAAAAATAAAGTGTATTACACATTTTCCTTGATGAATACAATGTACAATATTTAGTATTTATACTAAGTATACATTGACTCAGTAAACTATATTATAAGAATGTTTTATACTATATCCAAGTATCAGTATTCATGATAAGCAATGCATATGAAAGCTTTTCGTCTTCCTCACCTACCGGTGGGTTGTTTTGCCTTTACGTTAGGGTTTGTTTGGGTTCTTCGAATTAATTGACCAATCCATGGGGTTGCCCTTCATTAGTACATCTTTCCCTAACAATAGACTGTTGTAGCAAAGAATGTCAGAATTTGAACCAAATATAATACTCTATAAGAAGCTTGATTCAACCAATTAAGGATAATGATGCCAACTAAATACATGCGTGCTCCAACTTTTGGGAACAGCTCATCTAATCTAAACAGATACTACTACTTACTTACTAATTTATCAAATTTTCCTATCAGCTCATTTTAAAATTCAAACCTAAATATTTTCAAAATAAATTTCCAACTAATGCACAACTTCGGCTAGGCGTGTACTTCAACATTCAACAACAACAAAAGAACATAATAAACTTTTTTTTTTTTAGCTAAGCTTGCCATCAATATATGTATATTTGTTTTCCAATTGGAAAATGCATGGTACATTTTACAAGATATTTCAGGTTTAAACAAATATATTCAGATCTTACAATAAAGATACTGCAATCCTATTTTCACTCATTTTCTAAGTAAAATAGTAAACAATTTAAAACGTGTAAAATACTAAAATGTCAATAAAACAACAACAACAACAACAACAAAAAGTTACATAACAAATAATAATTTTAAAACCACCAAAAATATGTAATATTTTTTTTTTTGGAATATACACATGTTGATTTTTCTTTTATATGTTTCCAGTCAAAACAAAATCTACCATATAAACAACATAACCAAATCCAGAAAGTTATATTAAAAATGTAGAAGACAGAACATCAATATTCAAAAAAATTAACTAAAAAATCATTAATAGGAGAAAATAAATATAAATATACTAATATATAATGACATTTGAAGATTATGAGAAATAGAATATTATATATCATTGACATATCTGGAAATTAACAGGTGAGGTTTTTTGGCTTTTGCCTCCACCAAATCTGTCACATAATATTTGGAAAATGGAAAATTATAAGAAAAATCACAGCTATATGCCAGGCTGTTACTTTCTCGCCAATCTTCCCATTTTTTATAGCTTTCTCTCTTTAATCCCTTTTCTTATTTCTTCTACTCCAATTCTCTCTTAAACCCTAAATCTGTTAGGGTTTTTAGTGTTCGCTCCTCTGCTTTGCTTCTCTCACTAATTAACATTCACCGGAGAGTTCATACAAATTCACAATGGATCCATGCTCTTTCGTACGGATCATCGTCGGTAATTTGGCGGTTAGGTTTCCGATATCACCGTCGTCTTCGTCTTCCTCATCGGGACCATCTGTTTCCGACGTATCCTCTGGTAATTGCTACTGTAAAATTAAGTTCAAGAGTTTCCCGCGGAAGATTGTTTCTGTTCCCGTCCTGTTGCGAACTGAATCGGAGTCGGAGTCACGGTGTTGCTTCTCCGGTAACGTATCAACCGTCGCTGCTTGCTTCAGTCTGAGCAAGTCTCAGATCGAGACGTGTCTTAAGAAGCCTAAGTGGAGTGTTCTCTCCGTCGAGGTTTACTCTCGCAGCGGTGCTTCGTGTGGATTCCTCGCTCCTTCCGGTGAGAAGCTGATTGGTCGGTTCGAGGTTTCGCTTGATTTGAAGGCGGCGGAGACTAAGACGTGTTTGGCACACAACGGCTGGGTTAGTTTGGGCACCAACTCGAAGAAGAAGAATAAGAAATCCGGGTCGGATCCGGAGTTCCACGTAAGCGTACGGGCTGAACCCGACCCGAGATTTGTGTTTCAGTTCGACGGCGAGCCCGAGTGTAGCCCTCAGGTTTTTCAAGTCCAAGGAAGCACAAAACAAGCTGTTTTCACTTGCAAGTTCGGATTCAGAAACTCCGGTGACCGGAATCTCAATCCCAGGTATGTAAATTATCAAACTTTATACTTATCATTAGAAGCAGAGCTTTTGCTTTTTTTACTTAGGTTTAGAAACAGAGCTTTTGCTTTTTTTTACTTAGGTTTAGTACCAGTTATAGAGTTTTGACCAACCATATATATAGAAGCTCTTGCAGTATTGCTTTGGATTTATGCACAGTTTAAGTACATATATCAGATTTGTGATGATTCTAATATGGGTTGGTGTTTGAATTTTGCAGTTTATCGTCGTCATTCAAAAGTGGAAAGGAGCTGTCTTTGAAAGAGAGAAAAGGTTGGACGATAACAATCCATGATCTCTCTGGCTCACCAGTGGCTATGGCTTCAATGGTCACACCTTTCGTACCATCCCCTGGTTCTAACCGCGTGTCACGGTCTAGCCCTGGAGCTTGGCTAATCCTCCGACCTGATGGCTACACTTGGAAGCCATGGGGTCGCCTCCAAGCATGGCGTGAACCAGGCGTTTCCGACGTTTTAGGTTACCGTTTCGAGCTTTATCAAGACGGGATCGCCGTTGCAGTCTCTGCTTCGTCGTCCATCAACACAAAACTTGGCGGGAGTTTCATCATAGACGGATCAACCACTTCTACGACTGCCCCTCTGACTATCTCGGAAGGAAGTTTCGATCTTTCGTCCCGGTCAAGCGTTGGATCATCGAGAACCGGTTCAGGATCCGGGTCGGATTTCGGGTTGTCACTTCCTCAAGCGCAACAGAAGCTGGGGTTTGTGATGTCGACGAAGGTGGAAGGGGTGGAGAAACAGAGCAAGCCTAAGGTGGAGGTAGGTGTGAAGTACGTGACATGTACGGAGGATGCGGCGGCGCACGTGGCACTAGCAGCGGCGGTGGATCTAAGCATGGATGCTTGTAGGCTCTTCTCTCGTAAGCTAAGGAAAGAGCTGAGACAGCTAAGTCGCGAAGCTGTCGTTTGATGTTTATCGCATTGTTTGTAATCGTACATGAGATAGAATTGGTCTTCCACTCACTAGTTGTTTTTTTGTTTCTAGTGGGTAGATAAAAGACTTAACTATTTTTGAAATGGGCCCTCGTGGACTTTATCTTCAGCTTAGTGTTTAAGCCCAATGTCGTCTTTATCGTCTTGTATTTATTTTAAGCTCTTCCTCTTCTCTGTAATGCTTATCGAAAGATCAACAAAACAACATTATCTTCTTCTTTTTCTCTGTTAGTCACGTTGTTAATGTATCATTCTTGTTAAGTCACAAGACAAACCCGGTTCTATCAATTAGTTAAATATCTGAGTCAAATATATTGATTAGATGTTTTTTATTGTTTATATTGATTAGATGCTAACACATGCTAAGTCTAAATTTATTAATATAGTTAAAAAAAAAGTGTAAAAGTTCCTAACCTCTCTGAAAATATATATACACATAACTAATTATAAAAGAATTCCTATTGTATCTTATAAAATGTCTAGATAATATTAGTATACGTAGGTAGATATATTAGAAATAATCCCCAAAATATTATCATCATTAAATAAGGAAAATTAAGGTTACAAGTAATCTATCTTATTATTTTTGCAACTCTTTTTTTGACCACCTATGATTAAAAATTTTTTTGACTATAAATACCCTTCATATTTAACTAAACACTCTATTATCATTAAAGTTAAATGGGACAATTATTCTGACAGGTCGGTTTAAAATCTTTTAATTACAACCCGATTGGAGTAAATGGATCTAACATTTGATACAATGATTATTACTAACTTCGTATATAAAGGTGATAATAATCATCTTTCCTTTTATAACTACAACAGAAAATATCTATTGGTTATTAAAAAATACAGCGTACCAAAGGGCGTAATGATCAGTTTAGTATTTAAAAATCTTCTTTTCTAAGTATATAGATAACACCTTCCCTATTATTAAGCACACGCACATCTATATTAATTTCACAATCAGAGAATATTCAATTGATTTATTCTATATTAAGAAACAGTATTAACTGCGTCCCATAATTTTAGAAACAATATTAACTACGTCGCATGATATTAGGAGTTTATGCTAACCAGATCTTTTGATTGAATGTTACTTTCTATTGTATATGACTGTGCTTTCCAAATCTTTCAAAAATTATATTATATTGTATTTTTAAAATATGTTGACTCATTATAGCAAAACTCGACGTGAATGTTTTTGATAACTACGTTGCATAATTTTAATTTTAAAAAGATACTGGGTTGTTGCAATTGAGGGTCTTGCAAAATAAAATAAAATTCTGATTTAATAACTTGAATAGTTGAATAATCGTAGGTTTTCTAGGAGTATGATAAGATTAATGTTCTTTTATGAATATGGAGTTTTAAATTTTATTTTGTAAAAAATGATGTGAACACACTAATGTATAATTTCTTAACAAAAAAGTCCACATAAATAATTAGGACCAAAATTTAGTAACTTGGTAAAGTTTGAGAATATAGTTAGCATTAAATCGGAATGAAATTTATTCCTATAAAGAAACAAATTTAATTTCGCAATAAAAATGATTTTGAAGCCAAAAAATCATCATTAATGTTAATATATATGTATATATATAGAATACCAAATGTTAATCAAAATATTAAAAATCTCCTATAACTAAGGTAAGTTTAATATTGTATCAGAAAATTTTAGATTAAAATATACAAGCAAACAATACTCATTTATTACAATTCCCATCACAAAATTCGGTTTTGGTAAGATATGTTTAGATTAGGAGAACACATAAGCGTTTTTATTTATAACCATAAATCATAAAATCAGAACTGATTAAAGATTTCCTTATTATTAGTTAAAGATCGAGTAAATATAGGAAACATAAACTAATTGCTACACAAACATTCTCAATCACACCTAACCTTATTAGCAAGGATCTCTATAAATAGTCTGTCAACAATTTACACAATAGAAAAATCATCAGAGCATACACAAATTACTCATAGAAATTTCAGAATAAACTTTTATGTTATTTTCTACATCTAAATATACGATTGTTTATGTGTCTCTAATATGTAATATAGTACAATAGACAGATTCATTCTAGATAGATCTTCGGTTTCAGGCTGTAATGTATATCTCTAAAATAAGTTATTGTTTGTTCATATCTGTATTGCTCATCTTTCTTCTTCATTTATCCTTTGTATTTATAGTTATTTTCTGAGTTCTATATATTCATTTTAATATTAATTTGGCATGAATGAAATATAGAAACAATGACGAAATTTAAATGTAACTTCAATTCCATTTATTCCAATTTTATTTTCTTCAGAGAGTATATACAAATATTATTGCATAAAATTTTCCTTTTTTTATTTTGCTTTTGGGGAATTGTATTTGTTTGTGATAATCTGAAAAACCAAAATAATGGGTTAGTTCTCTCTAGCTAATTCTACCAAAAAAAAGTTCTCTCTAGCTAATCTTTATTTTCATCCACTTATTGTTGATCACAATACATATGTGGCTAAAAAATAATGGTAGGATAGATAAAACAAAGATATAAACAATTATATTACCTACATGAAATATATCTTTTTTTTTAAAAGTTTAAACAAACGTGAAGTTTGTTTTAATACGGTTTAGAGCAAATCAATTCTCAAAGTAAAAAATAAAACAATTGCCAAAGACTTGGTTCTTTATATTTTCATAAGTAATAAATCATATCTCATTAATTAAAGTTTATATCTTGGAGTACCCAACTCTTCCAACTTGAATTTTAAAGTTTTTGTTTAGCAAACAAAAATAAAGTTAATACAGTTATAATTTTAGTGGAGTTACCAAATTAGTCATATTTCTTATTTTAAAATGTATAAAAATGTCTATAAAATTTTGATATATGATGATAACTTTTACTGTTTGGTAGTCATTAAATAAGTTTATTATATTGATTATACATCTTAGTATAGTCTATTTAGAGTTTAATAAAACTACATTTTTATATAATACAAATAATGAAAAATATCAACACAGCCAAATAAATCTGCAAAAAATATGTTTTCGTTTAAAAAAAACCAGAAATTCCCCCTCCCGTCTAGGTACACATTTAGCAAATTCTTTGATATATATACATCACATAGGATACATTGTTCATGTTGGAAATCAAAGACTATGCTAAACGAATTTTGTATATAACTATATATAAACTATAACATTTAAAGTTTTACATAACACATACGCATAAAATACTGGCCCGTGGTACGGTTAAAGTTTTACATAACACATACGCATAAAATACTGGCCCCGTGGTGTACCACGGGGTAAAATCTAGTTTATAGTATAATATTACTTCAAATAGGGACCTTTCATATATCTTGTTTTTTTGTATATTTTGTTAGATTTTTTTTTCTTTGCTAATAATTTTTTAAGATAATTCTAGATTTATATAGGATATCAAACTTTTAAGAAAACATTTTCGTCATCTATATATCGTAAATAACGTAAATAACTATGAGAAAAGAAAAAAAAGAGTATAGTGTATTTGGTAATAGAAAATTTTAAATTATACACTAAAAAAAATATGTGAATCCTAATCTAGTATCTAATAAAGATGTCAATCGTACTGTATACAATAGTTAATCATACTCCCTACTTATAATTGTCATGAGTCAAGTGAGTCAAGTTGTATTTTTACTGCCAAGTTGAATTGTTAAACCATTAAATTATTATGAGCTGTGTTATATTTTATAGTGAACTTGTTACCAATTCGAATCCCTAGCGTTTAACCCACGCATGGTTAATTTATGGTCTACTTGGCATCTGCATGCGCGCCATATTTTTGTTTATTAAGGATATTGTATAGTGGTTATAGAGACTGGTACAAGTGGATAGACTTTGTTAATCTAAACTAATGTTTATAATTATATAGTAAACATATGAAGGTCCCATGCATTAACGTTGTAACCGGCGGAGGATCACAGCCATGCACATGCCATTATATGTAAACAAATGAACATCGATATTAACATATACATGCATCTTCAAACAAATACTAGTTAACATATGACCTTTCCTAAAGAAGACCAATGCAAATTCAAATTTCTTCTTCATCGGATAATGCTAAATGTAGATACTTGATGATGATAGAATCATATGACTTTAGTCTTTATAAAATAAGATAAGTCATCAGTTCCCCAATGTCACAAAAAGTCTCCGATCCTTATTAGCCCACTGACCTTAAACTAGCATATATATTTGCCTATATAAACAAGACTGAAGCATTCCTCAAATTTCACAACATAAACAACATATCTCCCTTTTCCTATAATCATCTCTAACTACGACACTATGATGAAGATTTTCAAAACCCCATCACTACTCCTATTAGTCACGATTAGCTTTCTGGTTATTGCCACCAATGCTCAAAACACCAACCAAGACTTCCTTGACACTCACAACACCGCCCGTGCGCAGGTTGGTGTAGCGAACATAGTCTGGGATGCAGCTGTCGCGGCCTATGCATCGAACTATGCTAATGCTAGAAAAGCCGACTGCAACCTCGTTCCCTCAGGAGGAACACTATATGGAGAAAACCTAGCCAAAGGAAGTACTGCCACGTTCACAGCCATAGCTGCCGTGAATCTTTGGGCCTCCGAGAAAATTTACTACAACTACACTAGCAATTCTTGCATAGGTATAACTTACACATACACTCTAGGGAAAACATACTAAACACTATTATCTTTTTAAAATATATCATTTACCGAAATTCTTATTTGTTAAAATTACGATGTCCTAACGGATTAACTATACATTATGAGTTCATTTATTTTTGTTTAAAAAATATTAAATTATCGAGTGCAAAGAGACTAAAAGAAATTTCACTAAGCTTATATGGATTATGAAAACTACAGGTGCACATGAATGTAAGCATTACACGCAAGTGGTATGGAGTAACTCGGTGAAGATAGGCTGTGCTAGGGTTCAATGCAACAACGGTTGGTACTTCGTGAACTGTAACTATGATACACCCGGTAATAAGGCAGGAGAGTACCCTTACTGATCCTAACCGCGTATACAGCCAAAAATAATTAATTAAGTATGAATAAATTGCAATGAATTGAAGTACTGCTTATAAAGAATATAAAGTATCTCGTTTAATCTGTAGATCGATCGATGTAATATTCTACCAATTTTACATTGAGCGGTTGTAAGGTTTGCCTTCTTTTACAACTAATCAAATGTTGTTTTAATAACTTTATATAGTGACAAAAGTTTGTTCTACTACATCGTAAAATGATATTTACATTCTTATCAGATTTGCAGGAAGACGAAAATTTGATGACAATTCAACTTAAAAAAAAAACCAATCCAAACGTACAGTATATCGGTCCAATTTATGTGACAATTCTTTAATTGAACAGTACGAATCGAGAATTTCCAAATTTATTATCCAAACTGATCCAAATATGTCAAATATCAAGCTCTAATTAGCTAATCTGGTAATTAAAATTTGAGTCTAGCTTACATATACAATTTACAAGAATGTACAAGTAAGAAAATCAGAAACAATTTTCTAGACCTTAGCATATAGCCAGTCATATAAAACCCAAAAAGAAAACCAAAAGAGATATTACGTGTGATTTCTTGATTTTGTAACTTATTTTGAAATATAAAAGGGAGTCATGACAAAAATATTTTAATTTTTATCTAGCTTCCTTAATCATCTAAAAACTTAAGTTTTTTGTGTGTGTGTGTGTGTGTGTGTGTGGAAATATAGATCCACAATTAAAGTAGACCAGTTATGAGTCTTTCAAAAACCATTAGTTATATTACAAAAATTAAATGCAAATGTATATCGCTCTCACTCTCGCATGTTGTGAATCCTTATGGTGAATTCATTCTCCAGTAGCACTATCTTCACGCACTTGGCATGCATCCTCCCCTGCTCTACACTAGTTAATTTGTTTGTTTATAATGCAACCACTTAATTAGGTTCTAGCTAATAAGTACCTAATCACATCAAAAAGGAATGAAAAAGTTGAAACTAGACTACCAAAACCCTATACCTTATCCTTGATTACACGATTCGAAAGACTGTGGACTAAGCAGCTGATGATTTCGTCCTCTCCATATCCACACGTAGAGATCGACGCTTGCCAAATCAGTAGAAGCAGTTCCTATTAATTGTCTTTTGATACAATGAATCTTCTAATTAACATGAGGAAGGAGAAGATCCTTATTTTTGTGGTGAGTGGTGACTACTGCAAGATATTTGATTTACGTCTTCTTCTTTACACTCTATCTATTTATATTATTGGATGTAGTCTGTTTAGTGGAAATAGTTTTTAATTATAATCACTCAACACTGTCTATGAATGCTCCAACAACGTCGTAACCGGCGGAGGATGACGGCCATGCACATGCAATCATATGTAAATTATTAAACATTGATATTAAAATTTATACATCTCTTCATATCATATACAATACATGGCCTATCCAGAAAAGAAAAGAAGAAAAGAAGAAGAATACCAAATCTCTATTCAAATTTATTATCCACTTGACAATGCTAAAGAAGTTGATCATAGCTAGTGGTGATGCTTCAATATACAAACAATGGACAATCTATATTTGCTAAATTGCTCTGTTTTTGGAAATTATTATTCAAAAATAACATAATTTCATGAATATTTTTTTGATTGTCGTTAATTATATATAACAATTTGTAAACCTCTCCATAGTTTTTATTATAATAAAAATAATTTTCGCAAAATATAAAACAATTTTTTTTATAGATTTTGTTAAAATATTTCTATTGTTGCGGTCACTTTGCTAGCTAGCAGTACACTTTTTTTTTTTTTTTTAATTACAGTATATACTTTTGTTTATGGGTAATATTAGTAGATAGCCAAATTATGTAAGATTACTTAAATTGATAATTAAAGAAAGGCATGATAACACTTTTTGATAATTTCACTTCACTTTGGAAATAAATTTGATCTTTATAAAAAGAAAAGTCAACTCCCAATGTTGAAGTTTCCCAAAACCACTGAACCTAAATAAGCATCATATTTGCATATATAAATAAGGGCAATATATATAATCACATATTCCTCAGACTCACAACATAAACTATATATCTCCCTCTCGCTTCCTAGAATCAATCATCATCATCACATATACGATAATGAATACGTTCAAAACCCCATCACTCATAATCGTTGCGATTAGCTTTCTTCTGATCATTGCAACCAATGCTCAGAACACTCCGCAAGACTTCCTTAACGCTCACAACACCGCCCGTGCGCAAGTTGGAGTGCCGAACCTCGTGTGGGATTCAGCGGTCGCGACCTACGCATTGAACTATGCCAATTCTAGAAAAGCCGACTGCAGCCTTACTCACTCCAATGGACAATATGGAGAAAACCTAGCCAAGGGAAGTAGTTCTACTTTCACAGCCCTAGCCTCCGTGAAACTTTGGGTCGACGAGAAACCTTACTACAGCTACTCCACCAATAATTGCACGGGTATCGAAATTACAATCATTGAATCCGTTATAATTTAGTACAAGACTTCAAAATATTATGGTTTCATTAATTAGGAAATTAATGAATGTACAACATGTAACATAAACACACTCGCGTGTAAGTTAGATGTTTGACTAAACAAGCTTGTTGATTTTTGAAAATTATACAGGTGGAAAACAATGCTTGCATTACACGCAAGTGGTGTGGAGAGATTCAACGAAGTTAGGGTGTGCTAGGGTTCAATGCACCAATACTTGGTGGTTCGTCACTTGTAACTATGACGCACCTGGTAACTGGATCGGAGAGTACCCTTACTGATCTCATCCTCATCATCACTAATAATAACGTAAAATAATAATTATGATTAATGAAATAAATCTAATTTGAGTTACTTACAAATTAAAATCTTGTTTAATCACAAGATGCAAGTATTTATGATTTTTTCACGTAAAGAAAGTGGTTGTAAGGTTTGCCTTATTTTTAAATTAATGAAATGTTGTTTCTACTCTTGCTTATATTCAGTAGTGCGAAAGTCTGTTCTACTCGTAAAATGTTATTAATCATTTACTCTGTAATGTAATCGAATTGGTAGTGTAAATTTCGTGAGACTAATACTATAGTTAAGTGAAAAAATTCACAAAACGAATATTTTTTCTTCTTGAATTTCACACAACAATATTTGATTGCGATGAAGAAATAAGCTAGGAGACATTATGCAATTGATTCATTACTTATAAATTGAATTAGTAATCAACATTACCAACTAATGACAGTTTGGCCGAGTGGTCTAAGGCGCCAGATTTAGGCTCTGGTCCGAAAGGGCGTGGGTTCAAATCCCACAGCTGTCAGAAATCTCTTTTTGTTTTTAAAGGTTCTTGTTTCTTTGCTCAACAAACTCCCAAACGAGGCCTCCCAAGCCTTAATTCAAATTACTTAAAATTTCTTCAGCAAGTTTTCACCATAAGTTAGAGTAATCGTACAAATTAAACCGAACCCTCTTCGCATTCATAAGAAAAATTCATAAAAATCATTGTTAGAACAAATATAAATTACATATGGTCGGATACATAGACAATATCGTCCGATGAGGCAAAACATTATCGTTAAACTGCAATCAGAAGCATCTTCATGATTGATTTTCTTTTCTTGCTTTTAGTCTCTTTATGTTTTGATTTCCATTTTCTTGATTTTCTTGATTTTATTTTTTTTAATTTTAAATCAAGAAACGAATATACTCAAACAGAACCATCGATCTCGACCACCCAACCTTTGTTATCTTCAACAACTCCTAATTGGATATTCGTTAACATCAAGTGAAGCTTCGTGGACAATGCTTCTTCTCCTATCTTGTATGTTATCCTGCATTCAAACATAAATATATATGATCCAAAGTTCGGAAAGATTTGATGAAAGGGTTTTGTTTTTGTAAACTAATTATATAATCACTTTTTTCATGGAAGGTCACGTACGGTCTCAACAGCTTTAACGACCATTGCTGTTCCTGCGCAAAATATTTCTTCTGCCTCTAATAGCTCCTCCACTGAAACATCCCGTTCTTCAACCTCAACATTTACGAATCTTGACTCCTTGAATTGTCTAACTTAATCATACAAAAGGGTATATATATTATTACCTGGTAGCCTATATCACGAGCTAGCTCGCTTATGCTTTTCCTTGTGATTCCTGGTAAAATGTTTCCTGAAGTCGGTGGAATGGACACTATGTTTTCCTATAAAATGAATGATTACTAATGACTTTACGCAAAACGAATCCAAATTGTTGAAACTTTCTAATACCTTTTAAGGAGAGATGATGGAGCCATTGGATAGATGAACACAGAAAGAGCAAGAAAGTGATTTTTGAGTTTTGAGAAGGACTAGCTAAAACACTTAATTTGCTTATATATAAACAACAAAACAAAACCCTTCCAGTATAGAATGTTTCGACCACGATCGATCCTTCTTTATTTATATATTATGAATTTAGAATGTTCAACTAGCTATTATAATGTTTTTAAAGACTTAAAGCCTTAATGTATTTTTAAAGACTTACCATTAAGGACACACAACAAGTTCAGATGTAAAGAATGCGAATTGTGTACAATGGAATGAAGCGGATACTTGACTGAATGAATTTCATTTGAATATAAAATTACTAAAAATAAATACAATAAAATTGATTTTCTGATCAAAGAAAAATAACCGAAATGTGATTTAAATAATAACACTAGTAATATATAAACTAGATTAACAAACAAAATATTTATGTATAATGAGCATAATTGTTTAACCAAAAAATGCGAGTCTTTAGTTTATGTACTATCTATGCAATGCATCTGTCCACCACATGCAACTTTCATATACTTAACTTCATCTACTTAAGTTAACGCTGTTCTAAATATGCGAAGTGTAAATGGGATATTAATTTAGAACCAAGTTTCGTGCTAGTTTTCTTTTAAGCCTATATGAATTGATATATTCTAGGGCAAGATGGATGTGGACTTGCATTGCATCACACGTTTGTGGAAGTTTAGGTTCTTTAAATAAATTACAAGAACAATAACATGTGACAGTTTGGCCGAGTGGTCTAAGGCGCCAGATTTAGGCTCTGGTCCGAAAGGGCGTGGGTTCAAATCCCACAGCTGTCAGAATTCTATTTTTGTTCTGTTTTTAAGTTCTTGTACGTTTCCTTGGTCAACAAGCTCCAAGGCTTAATTCCCTCTGATAAAGACCTAGAAACACAAGGTTTCTTCTGGAAATCTCAACAATGACGACACGTTAACTCTTATTAAAAGACTTTATTGAACTGGTAAAACAAGCACGATAGATTACAGAGCAATATATATTAAACAAAAGATAACAAAAAAAAATTATAGCTTTTCATTTTTCTTATATGTTTTTCTTTTTTTTCGTTTTTTTGTTTATATAATTAGTATTGATTTTGCTTCTATTTTATTATCAGGAAACGAACTTGTTCCAATTCAGCCACTGATGATATCCACCATCCAACCCTTGTTATCTTCAACAACTCCCATTTGAATATTGGTTAACATCAAGTGAAGCTTCGTTGACAATGCCTCTTCTCCTGTCTTGTATTTCACCCTGCAGTCAAAGATAGATACATATTTATTAATGACTCAAAATTAACTCTAGGTAACTCCGAACTAGAAAAGAGTTAACGTAAGGATTTATTTTTGTGAAAGCTAATCACTTTTTTTCATGGAAGGTCACAGTCTCAACAGCTTTGACGACCATTGCAGTCCCTGTGCAGAATACTTCTTCTGCCTCTAAGAGCTCCTCCACTGAAACATCCCGTTCTTGAACCTGTCATAAGTTGTGAATCACAAACTAAGAATCTTGAAAAGATTCGTGAAAAATGTCTATAGATGATGAAAAAAGAGCTGGAACCTGGTAGCCAATATCACTAGCTAGCTTGCTTATGCTTTTCCTTGTAATTCCTGGTAAAATGGTTCCTGAAGTTGGTGGAGTTGACACTATGTTTCCCTATATACATAATTAGGAATTATTACTCTTATGAGTTCATGCAAATGATTTTAAAGGTTGAAACTTTATACTATATGTGATAATTTATTTTTAATCTTGTTAATTACCTTGAGAATAAAGATGTTACAAGTAGAAACCTCTTCGATGTTTTTACCAGTTGCCGCGTCCAGGAACAAGACATCAGAGAAACCCGATGACTTTGCTTCCAGCAACGGTTTTACAACCTTCCAAATTTTAAAACCAGGAATTAGACATTTCACTAACTTCAGTAACTTGTGGCTTGGACATCTATTAATTTATCTCTCGTGTCTATTTATTACTTACTGGAGAATAGTTGGTACAACTCTTCACACCCCCTGTTCCACCAGAGTGGGCTCGGCGATGCTTATCATCAACTTTAAGGTTTAAGCCTGAGCTTCCCTACAAGATAAACAAATTAAGTTAAACCAGTACTTTAGAGTTTCAGATTACGGAATCTTTAGGTATCAATGGCCATATTTGAGCAAGAACTGTTAGAATTAAGTACTAGTGCAAACGGTCCACAAAAAGGTTAATTAGCATTATTGATACTTTGGAGCCCAATATTTGTTTTCCTTTTAGACACAAATTGGATCAATACTCAAAATATTAGACCGAGTTTTTTACTTGACCAAGTATTTAAATAATAAACAAATTAAACTCACCTTATGATAATTTCCAACGGGAGATGTGTAAATGAGGAACGTATATTCAGGTGCTGAAGCTACTCCTAAGACAGCACCAGTACCTATGAGTAGAGGCCTAATATACAAAGCTCCTTTACCAGGAGGAGGTACCTAAAAACCAAAAAAATATAATTCGGCAAAATCTTTAGCTCCTTTTAAAGTTTAACAAGAACTAATCACATGAGCTTAGATAGGCCATGCATGCATGCATACCCATTTGTTGTTGGCAAGCACAGTTTGCTTAACAGCTTCTACAAATTGGTCCGGAGAAGGAGGTGTCATACAAAGCCTATCCGCACCTGTTTGCATACGAAGAGCGTTTTGGTCAGGCCGGAAGAGTGTGATCCGTCCATCTTCTGTCCTGTACGCCTTGAGACCTTCAAATAGTCCCTGGCCATAATTGAGAATCCCAGCACAAGGGCTCATTGAAATATCTCCATAAGGAACAATTTCTCCTTCGGCAAAGCTCTCTCCTTGTTTGTATTTCGCCACATACATGTAATCTGTTGGAACCAAACTGAATCCGAGCTCGTCCCATTTCACATCCGCATACTTTTCATCTGCGTCACTACTGTTTTAATGCATGCCACACAATAGAAATGAACACGATGTAAAATAAGGACTCTTATAATTAAGTTATAGCCTAAAGAATGGGTTTTAATTGAAACAAATAAACGTAATTAAGAAAATATTCATTTTTATATAAAAAAAGATGATATATTTTCACCTTGCAAGAAGAGGTGATGAGGAAGGTTGCACCGAAGGAGCCATTGAGTATATAGATGAAGCTAGACAAAGATTGCAAGGAAGTGGTTTGAGATTTGAGAAAAACTAAACACACTTGGCTTTTATAGAGATATAAACAGCAAACAAACCCTTCAAATTACATTCCATCAATTTTTTTAATATGAATTTAGAATCTTCCAACTATACTAATATATTTAAAGACTAACATTTTTGGGTAAAAATCTAAAGACTAAACTTTAGTTGACCCAAAAAAAAAGAAGCTTAAAGTTAAGGACGCGACTAGTTGAAATCCATTGAATGCCGATATGTTTGTAAGTCTTGAAACGTTTTAAATGATTGATGAAGCGACTATATGTGTTGGCAAGATAATCTTTGATTGAGCAAATGAGATAGCACACACTTTGAAAGATCGAGATAAGGGCATCCTCATTGGGGGTATCTTAGCCTCCTAAGATTCCCCCAATGAGGATGGTCTAAGTATAAAACGTTTTACAAAGACATGAACGAAACAAGTTTTACAGTTGATTTTAAACGCGTATATATTATTATTAAACTTAAATCAAAACCGTTCACAATAATCATGTTCACTGGTGTGCTCATAACCAAGAAACTTCTAGCCATCTTTAAAAAAAAACCAAAAGCCAGTCTTTATTTTATATAAACATCTGTCCACCATATGAAACTTATAGAGATTTATCTTTTCTTTGGTGAAGTCAACTATTCTAAATCGATTATATGTAATTGGAATATTACCTAACTTCTTGTTAATTTAATTTAAACCCGAATTACTAAAGTGGTGGATAAAATATTTTATATAATAGACTAGATGGTTGGTCCATATTAAAAATAATAGAATTTATGTATATATAATTTATTTTTTAAAATTTAAAAATGTAAGTTTATTACAAATTTTTACTTTCGTATTAATTTTATAAATTTATGTATGATGGACACTGGACATTTTCATGTATAACCTTTGACTTTCAATATTTATTTGATTTTCGAGTTACGGTTCAATAGTTATAGTATATATATATATATATATGTCATTATTTAATAGTTTCATGTATTCTATATGATCAAGATTCATTTACGATCAAAATAAAAATAAAGTAATTTATGTTAAAGATTTATGTAATTCGACATTACTAAATAAAAAATAATTAATATATATTTCATTAATTTAATATTTTATTGCAACCAGTCTTTTGAACTAAAATCATATATTTTAATTTTTTTTAGATAAATTAATTTTAGTTCTATTATATAAGTATAATACTTTTGTAATTTATAAAATATATTAAATTTGAACACTAATTGCCATACAATATCAATATTTTTTTTAAAGAAAAACTCGTAAAGTTAATTACAAAGCTAACATGTCAATAAACTTGCGAAGATTAATACCTTTAAGTCCCTAAGTAGGAGATGAAGGAAAGAATATGGTTGATTAGGTTTGCTAAAGAAAAGTTTGAAGTTGAACAAACAAATATTGGCCAAATTAGTAGACGATTTTAAGCATATTCCATCCATAGGAAACAAAAAGATATATATTCTTGTTCATCAAGAAATTGATTAAAGATTTAGAGAAGAATGTATTGAACCAAGAAATGAAAGTAAAGTGATGCGATTTTTTAAGTAAATGATCTTAAATGATTCTAGAAGATAAGATTAATCTCATCTCATTCATTGGTTATATAATTCAATTGAGAAAAACTTTAATTATACATTTTATTTTACTTCACGTGTAAATTAATCACATTTTTTGAATAAATATTGTGATAAGAAAATCAAACCAAAAGCCTTAGCGTTGTCAAGTTTTTGTTAATGGTTTATGGTTTACTTGCAGGTTGACTTGCGGCATACGCAAGTGCGGTGGAGACTATATATAAAAAAAAACATTTTTTCTCTTTTTTAAGCTTAAGAACCTCATAATAGCTCATCAATAATGTTTGATAAATTGTGGTTTCGTCTATTAAATTGAGGTTTCGTCTATTAAATTAAATACAAGATTAACAGCAGCTGACAGTTTGGCCGAGTGGTCTAAGGCGCCAGATTTAGGCTCTGGTCCGAAAGGGCGTGGGTTCAAATTCCACAGCTGTCAAATCTTTTTTTTTTTTTTTTTTTAAGTTTTTGTTTCTTTGGTCACAAAATTTTAAGCCCATTTAATGACCATGTCCGCCATAAAACTTATCGGGCATACATGGACGAATCCGTTTACGTCTATTTAATAAACGAGCTTTCACAAAATTAGATATAAACCTCAGGAGAATAAGATAATTGAACCGGACAACTAAACCCGAAATTAAAGGATTAAACCAAGAGTCCAACTGGTTTATCCTCTTACATGCCCCCTTATTGAGTGATGTTCTTGGAGGACTTGAGGGGAGAAAATTGTACCTTAAGATTTATCCATTACATGTCCCCGAATATAGAAAACAAATAGTACTTGAGGGGAGAAAATATAAGTTGACTAATAGAATCATCAGCCTTGACAACGATCGATTTCCACCATCCAACCTTTCTTATCTTCAACAATGCCCATCTGAATATTGGTTAACATCGACCGAAGCTTCGTAGACAGCGCTGCTTCTCCTGTCCTGTATTTTACCCTGCGGTCAAAGTTATGATCCAAATCCAATATCACCATTCGAGAACTGGAAACATTTAAGATTTGATGAAAAGGTCTTTCAATTCTTATGTTTCTGAAAAAGTTAATTACTTCTTGTCATGGAAGGTCACAGTTTCAACAGCTGTAACGACCACTGCAGTCCCTGTGCCGAAAACTTCTTCTGCCTCTAGTAGCTCATCCACAGAAACATCGCGTTCTTGAACCTGTGATACATTTTGAATCACAATCTACGAATCTTGATTACGTCAGAAGGTGTCTATATATGAAAGAGGAGGTGGAACCTGGTAGCCAATGTCACGAGCTAGCTCGCTTATGCTTTTCCTTGTGACTCCAGGTAAAATGGTTCCTGAAGTTGGTGGAGTGGACACAATGTTTCCCTAAAATATGAATGGGTTACTAATGAGTTTTATGCATACGAATCTAAAAATCTTGAAACTCTTCAGTCTTTACCTTGACAATGAAGATATTACATGCACTAAGCTCTTCGATGTTTCTACCAGTTGCTGCATCTAGGAACAGAATATCAGAGAAACCCGATGACTTTGCTTCAAGCAACAATTTCACAACCTTTCAAAATTTATACAAGAAGAAATCAGAGAACTAGATATTTCATAAACCTGTTTCCATGGAAGATGTATATTATATTTCTGGTGTCTCTTTACTTACTGGAGAATAGTTTGTGCAACTCTTGACACCACCCGTTCCACCTGAATGGGCTCGGTGATGCTTATGATCAACTTTGAGGTTCAAGCCTGAGCTCACCTACAAGACAGACAACATCAGTTAACTGTTTCAACTTTGAATTAAAGACTCTTTAGTCAGAGTTTACTTCACGGAGTATTCGAAAAAAATATATACAAACTCACCTTATGGTAACCTCCTACTGGAGATGCATATACGAGAAATGTGGTTTCAGGTGCCGGAGCTACTCCAAGGGAAGCACCGCTCCCTATTAGCAGAGGCCTTATATACAAAGTTCCTTTACCCGGAGGAGGAACCTAAAAAACCAAGAAACCATTACTCCAAAAGATTAGAGCAAATTAGGATGAAGACAAAGAACAGGGGAAGCTAGAGACACATTGGTCCAATAGTCCATACCCATTTCTTGTTGGCAAGCACAGTTTGCTTAACTGCTTCAACGAATTGGTCCAGAGAAGGAGGTGTCATACAAAGCCTCTCGGCACCAGTTAGCATACGAAGAGCGTTTTGGTCAGGCCTGAAAATCCTAATCCGGTCGTCTTCTGTCCTGTAAGCTTTGAGGCCTTCAAAGAGTCCCTACAAAGCCAAACCAACATTGGAAGTTATAGACGCTAAAGTTATAAGCTTTTGCTGGCTATTACACTCAGATCAAACAACTCTACACAATCTAAAGTTATAAGCTTTTGCAGGTTTACACAACCAGAGAAAGCAAATGAACGTTGATTTGGTGAAGTGAGAGCCACAGAGACAGAGGTGTAAGAGAACAAAACGTACCTGGCCATAATTGAGAATAGGAGAACAAGGGCTAATAGAAATATCCCCATAAGGAACAATCTTTCCTTGTGAAAAGCTCTCGCCTTCTTTGCATTTGGCTACATACATGTAATCTGTTGGAGTCAGAGCGAATCCAAGCTCTTCCCATTTCACATTGGCATATTTCTCATCTGATTCACTGTTTATTTCATTTCGATGCATGCCACCAAAAAAAATAACAAATAAGAGTAAAAGATAAATTGGGAATGAAGAAACACGAGATCAGGATACTAGTAATAACCAAAATCATTTGCTGTTATATATCATAAAAAGATGTGACCTTTATTTTACCTTGAAATAGGAAGAGGTGATGAAGCAGGAGCCATAGATGCAGGGAGGCGGAGAAATTGAGAGAGAGAGCAGTGGAGTGAACTGAAGGAGAGAGGCGTGGAGCGGTCACATGGTTGCAGGAGCGTCCTTTTATACTGACAACTGACAAGTGACAACCAACAAACCCTGTCGATTCCTTCATTTCCATGTGTTTATTTTTATAATGTTCTGTATGATTTGGAAATATCATGGGCAGATGAATTTTTAACTATTTTTTCCTTTATAAGGCCAACGACGGCTAAAGTCTAAGCTAAAGGCCTAAAGTGGCAAAGAACGACCGGTCTTCAATTTTTTGTTCGTCTCTTATATAGTTTTCCTTGTTTTTATGCAATGGATTCATTTGTTTTTTTTTTTCCTTCGATTGCATATTTGCATGTCTTACTCTTACACGTTTTGAGAATGCTTTTATTTGTTTTCCTACTATGATCATTTTTCTTCTTCTCAAAAATATAGAATTTTGTCTATTTGTTATATATTTTTCGCTTCTAATATTTTTT
This sequence comes from Capsella rubella, assembly GCF_000375325.1. Classification (NCBI taxonomy): domain Eukaryota; kingdom Viridiplantae; phylum Streptophyta; class Magnoliopsida; order Brassicales; family Brassicaceae; genus Capsella; species Capsella rubella. Next base: position 17,242,079 of record NW_006238923.1, read on the forward strand.
TCAGACAAAATTAAATATTTGTTTTGATATATTTACATTAAGGGGGAGTTATTGGTAGAATGATTTTTAAAGATTTTTAGAGTTTAAGATTCCATTGTTATTGGTTTATGGATTCTTAGATTCCTAATAAAATCTCTTGTTATTGGTGTATGTATTTTGTAATTCTGCATACAAAATGAAGTGCATGGAACAGTTATAAACATCACCTTCAAATCGGCAATTTGATGCTACTCAATTTAGTTTTGATGCTACGTATGTGTGTAAATTTAAAATTTTCACTAAAGGAATATTTTACCAACCACAAAAACTGTAGTTTTATTTTTTACTTTTATGTCAAAAAAAGAAGTGGAAATGTATTTTATCAAAAACAATATTAAAAAACATGAGGGGAAATTAACGAGAAAATATCAGAGTTGGAGCTGCGGGTGGTTTACTCTAATATATTTCTTTGACACAATCTCGATTCTAACGGCGGTGGATTTTGTCGCCGGACGTTTGGCGTCGCAGGCTTCTTCCGGCACTGTCTTCCTGCTGATTCCTCTGTTGTCATTCTCAAGGAAAGAAGGCAGAACCTCACTCTCTCTCTCTCTCTCTCTCTGAATTTGACTGAACGAAAGAAACATTGCCTTTGTTCTGGGTAAGTGAAACGATCGTGTTTATCAGTATATAATCTCACAAATTTGTTTTATGATCTGCGCGATTCGCGTCGTCTCCTCTCTGGATCTGAGTTTTGGTTCAAGTAAATGATTACCATTCTTTAGCTACCTTCTACCAATTTAATGTTTTGTGAGATGAAATTGGAACCTGGAATGCTTCAATCCAAGTGTAAGTAGTCATCTTCTTCTCCGTGTCGAACCCCTAATTTCGAGGGCTCATTGCGTTCTCACCTTGGATCTATGTTTAGCTGTTTCCAAACAAACATTGTGGATCGGGAGTTTTTTTTTTTGTTTTGTTTGTTTGTTGTTTTGCATGCTCTGAGTTCTTTATGTGAACTCTAATTCCGTTCATTTTACAGGGTTTATACGTAATTAAAGTTTCATCAAGTCCGCTTCCATGGTTTGCTTTGTGCCTCCGGCGGAATAGTTGTATTGGTTGAGGAACTAAGCTGTTGAAGCGATGCTATCATCAAGGTTCTCGTTTTTGGGGTTTGGGATTTCCAATGAAGCCAATGAATCTGTGGGTGTTTCTGGAAGCAAGCTCAAACCATCTCTAAGTGTGCAGACGGATAAAGATGTGTACAGGCCTGGAGATTCCATATTTGTAACTATTGAGGTGGCTAACTCTCCTGTAAGGGATCATGAAAATGGGGCAGCAAATCCCTCGTTTTTGGTTGAAAAGCTTAGTTTTGAGGTTATAGGACTAGAGAGATTGGACGTTCACTGGTTTTCTACTCAAAAGCTATCACCAGGAAGCAAAGGAAAGAGAGGTATTCAAGAAGCTTTTCTTACTGCAAATGTTATATGTTCTGTCTGTTCATAGAGATTTTTAAAGTGTTGATAAGTTTGGTAATATAGATGTCACAAACATAGACTTGCTCACGATATACATACACACCATTAGTAGCAAGATTGTATCTAGTTAACTTCTGTGGGCTAAATTGTGAGGCTGATATGGGAAACAGAGACATGTGGTTGGGAAAATGGCAAACAAAAAAAGAAGAAGAAGAAACTCAATGGGACATAGCTATAGAAATTAGCATTGAAGTTATGCAATGAGTCTTTTTATGTTTCGTTTATTCAATAGGATCTCAGCCTTTCATGTTTCTTTCTTTAGAGACATTATGTAAATTGCATTCACTGCACCAACAAGTTTGAGGGAGCTAAAGAATATTAGGCTCTTTGCCATCGATTTGTAATTTTGTATTGAGGTGCACTAATCATATATTTTTCTTGGAGATTTTCAGGAAAACGCATCTTCCTAGACAGTTCAACACCATCTTTGGTTTCAAATCAACTTCTATCCCCTGGTGCTAAGATGACATGTAAGCTTGCCTGATTCCTTCTCTAATACTGTATGAATAAGAATAATAACATATACAATGCTTGATGCTGGCGGCACGGGCTTATAATGTCAACCTTTAAGCTGACAGATTCTTTGTTTGTAATTTTCATTACAGTAATGGTTCGTGCTATACTCCCACAGATTATACCACCTTCTTATAAAGGTGCTACTTTAAGTTACATTTACTACATTAAGAGCACATTGTGCGGAAGATGGATGGCATTAGAAAACAGTCAATTTTACAAAGACTCGACAAAAGATTTCATTGAAGTGGTCAGTTAACTTGAATTTCCGTGTTCTCTATAGGTGATATATGTGCAAGACATTGTGTTTCGTTTACTCTGGTTGCTTGAACGCACTATGTTTTCTATTCTTCTAAGTAGAAAGCATATAAACTGGGGTAAATACAAACATCACTCTTGTGTTGCAACACGTCTCATGGTTCTTACAATAGTAATAAGTGAGGCGGCATCCTTGGGTTTTAGGTTGCTTGATGCCTAATTGATGATAGAATCACACAACTTTGGATGAGTTATTCTACATTCTTAGTTCATTTAGTTTGTTGTTTCTCTGTGGCGATGCGCCAGGGTTTCTGGGCAAAATATGAAGTTGAAGCATGAGGTGTAGAGCGTAACTTAGTCTAGAAGTTGAAGTATGAGCCATGCAAACTACATAGTTTGTTTCCTTTGGCCCATTTGTCACGTTAGTGAGTTTAGAAGTTCAGTCAGTTGATTATAACATCTTTTTGATAAGTATAGTTGATTCTTTCTGGCATCAAAATAACCTTGCTCCCCATAAATTGAATGCCCTACAAATTCTGGAGTGGGTCTACGACTTAATCATGGTTATATGTCACAACCGAAAGTCAAATTACATGCCTCCTATGCCTGATTCTTGATAGAAAATATTAAGTAAATGCATTTTGTGATACCTCTTATTTTACTGAAGTATTATATATTTTCACCCTTTTCCACTTGTGTTTTCTAATTTAGCTGTTAAATTTGACTCCTATAATCTTGTTATTCACCAACAGGAGACACGAATACCATTACAAGTATGGGTAATTCAGAAGAACAATGGGCTGCTATTAGAGGAAGATCGAATCGATGGTAAGATTTTCTCTAAAGTTTTGATTGGGAATTTTAAAACAGAATTCAAACTCTGTTTATTTACAAGAAAACAAGTTACAGGATATCGGAAAGTTATTTTTCCCCCCTTAGTTTGACATTAATGGTGCAACCTGATAGGGGCTCTTAAATTTCTTTCAGGGATTGTTCCAACCAGTACCATTCAGACAGAAATATATTGGAAAGAGATGGATGGAGACTCAGAATGGGTATGGCATGTCACAACTGTGAATGTTTATCTTTTACTTTTTCATTTTTGATTTTTAGTTGTTATATACGCATTGGTTTCATTTGCATGCTGGTCAACATGAGAACAATAAACAAAAATGAACTTGATGTAGACTAGAGCAAATGACGCATATGATAGTGGTGAGGATGGATATGACAGTTCACGTGACGAGATCTCATCCGTTGTTTCCAATCCCAAAAAAGGCAATTTAAACAGAACGTTTGGTAGTTCATTGTCCTTGAATTCTGGACCGCGATTATCAATGAAAGACACGTCATATGTTGAAGAACGTGTTGGATCATCTCCAAAGATGCTGCTTTCTCAGTTATCAGCTGCCATGGTGTCTTATGATTCCGGAACCGGTTAGTGATTATTTGCAAGTACATGCCTAAAACAGTATTTTGATGGTGTCATTAAGAACCACTCACTTAGCCTCTCTGTTGTTTGGTGACAAGATTAGGAAAGCTGATTTCATTACGATAAGTGTCTGTGTCTTAACAAAAAGGCTGGTTTCAAACTGTAATGCTGAACACGTTGCTGTTCTCAAATACCAATAAACAGTTGATGGAAAGATGCAATTTCGAAAATTTTTCCATCATCTATTTTGTTTATCAGCTCTATAATATTCGTGAAGAAGGAAGAGATTAAGAATACTTGTCTTTTTTTTCCTTTTAGATGCCTCTTCGCCTCAAAAATCATCAAATTCTGTGGTCCCGAGCCAACTACCCAAGCAGGCAAATGGTGCAGGTGCATCTATGTCACCTGAAGCTGAAGCTAAAGAACCAGTTCCATGTAAACTACTCCTCATTTGCAGTCATCGCTTGTTTGTAGATTATGCAAGTAGCTAATTATTCAGATGCAATAATTTCTTGCAGCAGAAGGATTTACAAGAGGAAGATCTTACAACATTAGAATGGACGACCAAGTCCTTCTTAGGTTTTCCCCAAAGAATGCCGACTCTACTTATTACTTCAGCGATACTGTAATTGACTGTTTCATCTCTACCCACATTCTTGTAAACATTCCCCGCATCTTACAACATGTTCCATGAATGGTAATTTTATTTTGCAGATAGGTGGAACTCTTACATTCTTCCATGAAGAAGGAGCCAGAAGATGCCTTGAGGTACATCCTTACCAGACAACACATTCTGCTATATCGAGGTCTATTGGATCTGATGATCTATATCTGTTTCCAGGTCTCGGTTACTCTAGAAACTTTAGAGACAATAAACAGGAGAGTTGTTCATCCATCAAGGAGAAATTCTCCAACGCTTACTAAGGTACAAATGCAGTGGAGTATAATTTGGCGATGGATATTGTTTCTTCTCTTTTTCTGCTGGATGCGATGTCCTTACAATTGCAATCTTACTACCCCATTTGTTTTTCCTCAAAAGGTACAAAGCGATCACCATGAGGTAGTGGCAGACCTTATTCAAACCAGCTTTCTTTTTTCAATTCCCACGGATGGTCCAATGTCGTTTTCTACACCCCATGTATCTGTGCAATGGATTCTTCGGTTTGAGTTCCTAACTACTCCAAAGAATGTGGACTTAAGCAGGTATTACTCCCAAGACCCAAAACGGATTTCTACTGCAAAGATTTCATTCTCTGGTTCAGTCTTTTGAAGTGCTCAAGTTATTAAGTCAGTTTCTGGTTCTGTTTTGTGGTAATTACAGGTACGAACATCCGTTGTTGGTACAGGAACGGGAAAAAAGCGAATGGGTTCTTCCAATTACTGTACATGCACCGCCACCTCGGACGTCAGGTGCTCAAAACCGTGGAGATAAGCTTTTAGGTTTGGAGCCGTCTTGGATTCGTAGCTGAACCACGCTTTTTGGTGAGATATTCATTTTGGTAAATCATTTTTCAAATAGTTTCTGGTGTCTGGTCTAGAGATCACCTCATGCAATAATTTTTTTTTTTTTTTTTTTTTTGCTGACTTTTAATAGTTTTTTTAATGAGAAAGTGAACCACAAATCTACAGTATTTTGTTTAATTTTTTAATATCTAGTTTATTAAAAGAAAAAACAATATTGTGCTTCAGTTTACTGTATATTTATTTTTCTTTTGCTGTCTTTTGATAGAGATGTTAAATCTTTAACCACAAACTGTTTCTTATTTAAGGGTTACTTGCAGTCAATTCATCATTTTGGAGGCATTAAGTAACTAAATGTTAATGTTTGTATCAAGGAAGTATGAGAAAAAGTTGTAGAAAAAGGGTAAGAGGAAAATAGGCCTCATGGATGAATTAAAACCTCAAAAATATCGCAACAAACACAATTGATCAGAGTCGTGTTAGGTTGTGAATCCGACTCTCTTTGTTCTGTTACATATTGTAGAAAGTTTTCTTATCATTATAATCAAATCTGTAAGAGACTTTTCTAATTTTTGTAAGTTGAAAAACTGTGACTGATAAAATCACACCTTTTGTCTGTTAAGAAAAATTAAGAAAAGAAATCACAGCTTCTGAAGTGGAATTTCAAAGGATTTCCAAAAGAAAGAAAAAAGTGACGAAACAATGGCATCTTCCACCGGTCACAACGTCACCAGAACTCTGCTTTGTCGGAGATTTTGGATTACCAGCTCTATTCTCTCAAATATCTACGAGGACTTCGTCTTACTTGGCTTTAGCAATAGCATGTAAACCAAAGATTCCTTTGCAGTATATTAGTCTTACTTGGCTTTAGCAATGGCGAATGTGAATATTAATACTAACGTTGTTATCCATCTGCCGCAGTTGCTGTTGAATTGGCTAAAGTTGCGAGTGACGTGAAAGCTGGTGACATTTAGGTTCTTTTCATGAAGCCTTCGTTTTTTTCATCATAGCCACTGCGTTTTCCGGTCCTTAAATCGATGTAATTGGCTAGAGAGCTGTTTGGATTTTCTGACGTTGGCTATGCTATTGTCCATGTGATGATCTTGATTGGATAATGGTGCTTCTTTGTTACCATCATCGCTAATGGCGCCTTCATGATGTTGAGTCTGTGATGAGAGATTGTGTACTATACTAATGATATCCTCTGATTCTTTCTTTATTCTCCAGGTTCCCACATGGGATTTTCTGGTATGGAAGGTTCTACTTTAAGCAATGCTCCATAAAGTTGCAACGTATAGGTATGGGACATCAGTTCGTCTTATTAATAGAGATAGTGCTTGATCTTTGCTTTAAGTTTTTTTTTTTTTTTTCCGTGATACAGAGAACTTCTCTTTGACTAGTTTCTCTGCTATAAAATAAAAATCTATTCTATATTGTAAAATATGTTGAAATTAATATATAGGAGATTTCATCTGATCTAAAAATTTATTAGAATTAAAATATTGAAAATTATAGCTATTAGGATTCCTAGACTAGAGAGTATTTACTATTTCTCTGAAAAGAAAAATGTAAAATCTCCAAAACAAATTGGAAAAAGGAAAAAATACAATTTCTCCAAAAATTGGAAAAAGGAAAAATACAATTTTCCTAAAAATATTTTGATAACTTTTACGTAGAATCTATGCGATATATATATTACTCTCCTTCTCGACAAAGCTTCCCTCTCTCTCTCTCAGTTTCAGAAAACAAAGTGATTCCTAAACATAGTCTCTGTCAAATCTCCAATTGCTTTCTCGGTTTCTCAGTCGACTCTATTGGTGATTCCTGCAAGTTCAAGGTATTATTGTAAATCTCTTCTCTTTTCTTTTTTCCTCCAAAAGAGGGACTTACTGGAATTGCTCTTGTTACCGTGATCATTCATCTTTCTATGAGGTTTGTTTTTGGTTTCATCTTTCTACAATATCTGAGGTTTGTTTTTGGTTTGGACAGGCACTGTCGTAACTTAATGGCATCTGAATCCAAAAGCTCCTCTAAGAGTAAGACATGTAAGAGAGATCGTCTTCTTGAGATTGAGGTAGCTGTTCGAAAGTGGTGGGAAGACGAGGATGTATTCAGGGCTGAATCTCGTGAGAATCTTCCAAAGCCAGGGGAAAAGTTCTTCTCCACTTTCCCTATCCCCTATATGAATGGTTATCTACACATTGGGCATACCTTCTCTCTCTCCAAGGTTGATTTTGCTTGTGCTTACCATAGACTAAGAGGTGCCAATGTGCTTCTTCCTTTTGGTTTCCACTGTACTGGTATGCCGATTAAGGCTTCCGCGGATAAGCTTTCTCGTGAGATCCAACAGTTTGGAAACCCTCCTGTGTTCCCTGCTGATGGTATGCTTACCAACCAAGCTCTTCACGTTCAGGAGGAGAGTAGTGATGCACCAGCTTTACCGGGTCAGTTCAAGGGAAAGAAGTCTAAGGTGGCTGCGAAATCTGGTGGACAGGTTTATCAGTGGCAGATTATGCGCAGCTTTGGTCTTACTGACAGTGAGATTGAAAGATTCCAAGATCCATATGAATGGTTGTATTACTTCCCCCCTCTGGCTGTTGAAGATCTCAAGGCATATGGTTTAGGCTGTGATTGGAGACGCTCATTCGTGACTACTGATGTTAATCCCTTTTTCGATGCCTTTGTGAGGTGGCAGATGAGGAAGTTGAAATCTATGGGAAAGATTGTCAAAGACCGCAGGTACACAATTTTCTCACCTTTAGATGGCCAACCTTGTGCTGATCATGACCGTGCTACTGGTGAAGGTGTTCAGCCTCAAGAGTACACTCTCATTAAGATGGAAGTAGTGAAGCCATTTCCTCTGAAACTGGTCCCTTTGGAAGGAAAGAGAGTGTTTTTGGCTGCAGCTACTTTGAGGCCTGAGACCATGTATGGACAAACAAACGCTTGGGTACTACCTGATGGTAAATATGGAGCTTATGAAATCAGTGAAACTGATGTCTTCATCCTCACAGAGAGATCTGCACTCAACCTTGCCTACCAGAAGTTCTCAAAGATCCCTCAGAAACCTTCCTGCTTGGTCGAGTTGACCGGGCATGATCTGATTGGACTCCCTCTGAAGTCTCCTCTGTCAGTGAACGAGATCATCTATGCTTTGCCCATGTTAACGATTCTGACCAACAAAGGTACTGGTATTGTCACCAGCGTGCCTAGTGATGCCCCTGATGATTACATGGCTTTACATGATTTAAAAGCAAAGCCTGATCGTCGAGCAAAGTATGGTGTGAAAGATGAGTGGGTACCCTCTGATATCGTGCCCATTATCAACATTCCAGAATTTGGGGATAAGGCTGCTGAAAAGGTCTGCATGGATCTGAAAATTCAAAGTCAAAATGATAAGGATAAGCTTGTAGAGGCGAAGAGGTTGACTTACCTGAAAGGATTCACTGAAGGAACCATGCTTATTGGGGAGTTTGCTGGTAGGAAAGTTCAAGAAATCAAGCCCATTATCAAGTCAAAGCTCATAGAGTCTGGTGAGGCTATCGTGTACAGTGAACCCGAGAAGTCAGTGATGTCAAGATCGGGTGATGAATGTGTTGTGGCTCTTACAGATCAGTGGTACATAACGTACGGCGAATCAGAATGGCGGGAAATGGCGGAGGAATGCTTATCAAAAATGAATCTCTACTCTGAAGAAACAAAGCATGGCTTCGAACACACTTTGAGTTGGCTCAATCAGTGGGCTTGCTCACGGTCTTTTGGTCTAGGAACTCGTATTCCCTGGGATGAACAGTTCCTTGTGGAGTCCTTATCTGATTCATCTCTTTATATGGCCTATTATACAGTTGCCCATATCTTTCACGACGGAGACATGTATAAAGGCAGCAAGTCATTGATCCGTCCTCAGCAGATGAATGATGAAGTTTGGGAGTATCTCTTCTGTGATGGTCCGTACCCAAAATCAACAGATATCTCGTCAGCTGTTTTAAGTAAGATGAAGCAGGAATTTGACTACTGGTACCCGCTAGATCTTCGGGTTTCAGGAAAGGATCTTATTCAGAATCATTTGACTTTTTTCATCTACAACCACACTGCACTAATGGACAAACGTAACTGGCCACGAGGCATCAGATGTAATGGTCACATTATGCTCAACTCTGAGAAAATGTCGAAGTCAACCGGAAATTTTAGAACCCTGCGCCAGGCTATGGAAGAATTCTCTGCCAGTGCTACAAGGTTTTCTTTGGCTGATGCTGGTGATGGTGTTGACGATGCAAATTTTGTATTTGAAACTGCAAATGCTGCAATTTTGAAGCTGACGAAACAGCTCGAATGGATGGAAAAAGTTCTGGCTGTCGAATCCTCTTTGAGGACGGGACCTCCATCTACATATGCTGATAGAGTGTTTGAAAATGACATGAACATTGCTATCAGATTGACTGAAAAAGCTTACAAAGGTTGTTTGTTTAGGGAGGCACTTAAGATTGGGTTTTACGACTTACAAGCTGCTCGAGATGAGTATAGACTTTCTTGTGGCAGTGACGAAAATATGAATCATGACCTGATACTGAACTTCATGGATGTGCAAACACGCCTCATTGAACCAATCTGTCCCCAGTTTTCAGATTATGTATGGAGGAAACTTTTGAAGAAGGAGGGTTGTGTGGTAACAGCAGGCTGGCCTACATCAAATGAGCCAGATTTGGTTCTCAAGAGTGCTAACAAATATTTGCAAGATTCTTTAGTCTTAATGAGAAAGCTTCTACAAAATCAGCTCCCAGGTTCCAAGAAGGCTGCTAAAAAAGGTGTTCAAGTGCCAGAGCGGAAGTTAAAAGGCCTATTATATGTGAATGAGCAATTCGATGGATGGAAAGCTCACTGCCTCATGATCCTGCAAAGGAAATTTAACCAACAAACCTGTCGTTTTGCCCCTGATGAAGAGATACTAGAAGAAATAACAGAGATATTGCAGAAGGAGGGAATAGTAACAAGCAAGACAGATGCTAAGAAGCTCTGCATGCCTTTCGTTAAATTCAAGAAGGATGAGACAATATCTATTGGCACTCAGGCTTTAAATTTGAGATTGCCGTTTGGAGAGATTGATGTCCTTCAGAGTAACATGGACTTGATCAAGCGGCAACTTGGTCTTGAAGAGGTTGAAGTATATTCTGCAGATGACCCTGATGATGTTTCAAAAGCTGGTCCACATGCTTCACTGCTGGAGCAGATTCGTCCTCCATCTCCGGGCAATCCTACCGCCATATTTGTGACCAGGTAAAGGCTATTTATTTCATTACAATTGTTTCCTAGTAAAAGCACTAAGAAGCATGGATATTCCTCTTGTTTCTCGTCAACTAACTGAAATCTTTACCGCTCCAGCACAAATGTCTCCCCTGCGGTTTAAAAGTGTTGTGCCCATAGGGAATCATCTCTCTCTGCATATCTTCATGTAAGTAACATCTCTTTCTATTTGACATTCAACTCTATTGTTTTCTCTATTTGCAGTTTCTGGTCTTTTTTTGTTGGATGTTATAGCTAATCTGAATCCTACCTTTCATATATGATAAAGTGCATAGAGTATATTTCCAAAAGAAGAAGCAGAGGACTGGAGCTTAAGGGGAGGTTTACTCGCGTGTGAAGGCAGATGCGTATCCCTTGGTCAACAAGCTGCACGTGAGAAGAGATTACTGTGTATAAATAAGGATTGAAGGAGGATTAAGAGGATCATGCTGAGTATGATGAGAGATGATTAGTCGCTATGAGACTACTCAGGAAGAGATGGATCTGAAGGGCTGCTGAAGATCCAGATCTTATCTTTCATTTATTCTTCGTAAACTTTGTAATCTGAGAGCTTGTGAGAGATTAAAATCTTAATACTCTTTTTATTCAGTGTTGTTGAGTACACAGACGCTGAGAAAATACAGTTTGTGTCATTGAACGTTGAAGGTGAGGCTCTCTGTTGGATCAAGCCTGTTGCGATTTCAGTTTAAAATTGTATGTATGATTTGGAAACGTCAAGGCTCCATCAATGATACCAATACTAATTTCTGATTCTGAACTGCTTTTGGCAAAAGAATTGGTTCAGGAAGCAGATTCAACTAAGGAGGAGACTGTTAAGTCTGAGCTTGAGTTGGTTCCACAAGAAGAATTTTTATGTAGTGTTGATTTATGCTAAGCTCTTGATGATTTCTCATCTAAAGTTTTGCTGACAGATCAAGTGCAGCCCAAATCTGGCCTTGTTTTTGAGGAGTTAAGCTCTGCTTTTGACATCAATCTGCTGTGTGTTCGTCAAGAGTTAAAAAAACATGTTTTACATGTCTCTACAGAGGTTAAATATGGTGAGAAATCAACAGATTTCCAGTTCAGACCTGATGCAGACCAAGTGTTCGTTGACATGATTGTTCAAAGGCATAAGCAGAAGAAGGGGAAAGTTTCAAAGTCTTGGAAATTTAAGTTCAAGATCATTTATGAGATAAGAGATTGGATACATGAGCTGTTATTGTTTGATATAGGTGGAGTTATTGCAAAGCTTCATCATTTCAAGTAGGGCTGGTCATCACTATGAACAAACTAGTTCTTTGGAGGAAGTACAAGACTGATAAGTTAACAGCTATAAACTCCACTCTTTTTGCATATCCATTGTTTGTTAGAGTGTTGATTAGTGAGCAAGCCTTACAACTACAACAAACAAAAATGTGTCAAATCATGGAAATTTTAAGTTTAAAGACATGCTAGAGAGTAGAGACACGATTTTTGATTGAGGAACAATTATCACATCCAGAAGAAGTGGCAGAAACATTGCGACCTTCTGAGGATTGTTCTGATCAGTCTTCAGTCAAACGCAAATTGGTGCTGTTCATAAATGCAAAGATGAAAAACAGAGCTACATTATACAACCAAAAAACAAAGCTTCAAATCATTATACAAAAATTTAAAACAGTCTGCATCAGATAACTATAGAATTAAGACCAGCTGCCATTAGGTTACAGGGGATCTAAAATGAAGAGGAGATTGGCATTCTCTGCAAACAAGGATATCAAGAGCAGTGAGGAAAACTATGGCAGTTTTCAGAGACAAGAAGTAAGACACGTTCTTTTGGACTTTATGAAGTGTTGGAGCAAGTGAACAAAGGTGCTTATAGACTGAGGTTTTTTATGATAGAACTGGTGGACTTATTGGAAACTCAGTCTACAACTAAGGGTCTCTTGAAAAGCTTGATCAGATGGACAGAACCTCGAGTGAACACAATAGATTTCCTCTTTTAATAACACAAAGAATTGCAGGGTGTTATTTCTCTTTAATGATTTGGAAGTGAAACTACACTATTTCTGATTTTCTTTTTTTAGCAGCATAGTTTGCTAAAATTCACGGGGTTCCGTGTCCATTATAGTTTACATCAAATTTGAAAATGATACTAAAAAGGATATAGCACTGAGGGTTACAACATGATCACAAAGTAAAAGACATGAGAAAACACTTTGATCTACCAAAACTAACAATTTCTTCAGAAGCCAAAAGGAGACTTAGTCCTGCTCCCTCCTTCACCATATTGCTCGTTCCATTTTCTCAACTCATTCATAGTGGTTGCGTCATACGCCACAGATGGGCTCACCTGCAAAATCACGTTACCCATACAACATATTTGTGAATCATCGATAATGCAAAAGTTGAAAAACACAAAAAAATCTAGATACATCTCTAAATTACCTTAGCTTTAGACTGAATGAAGTCATCCAAACTCAGCGACCGTAGACCAGGAGAGGCTTCTGCTCTTGCACCCTAAAGACTCAAACGAGGTAAATAATCAAGCAAAAAGCTATGGAAGTGACCCGTCTATGTTTAATGCAATCTGGGTTCTGTACCTTTTGCTCTTCTTGTAACAGTTCTTGAACAGGCCTGTACGCAGCAGCAATGCATAGATTCTGCAATATAAATCCACGAAAGAAACGAATATGAATAAAGAAAGAACTTACAAGTGCCGCTGTGTCGGCACAAGCTGGGAATAAGAAAACGGATACCAACCTTTAGATCACTACCGGAATAACCTTCAGTTTCCTTTGCAAGTTTGTCGAACTGGAAACCGGATTCCAAATTTTCAGGAGTTAGAAATATTTTCAGTATCTTTAACCGGTTCTCGGCATCAGGTAAGTCAACATATATCCTAGAATTCACAGGGAATAACAAGCTTTCAATTCGACAAGGATTCACAGTTCACCATTACAAGAAAATACAAACTACAATCTCCACAAATGCAAATGGAAGTCAAGTCAGATGTTACCGTCTTGGTAGACGACGAATCACAGCATCATCAAGATCAAAGGGTCGGTTGGTGGCACCGAGAATGAGGATCCTTTGGCTGTCTTTTGACCTGAGCCCATCCCAAGCTGCCATGAACTCATTCCTCATTCTTCTGGTAGCTTCGTGTTCGGACGAGCCACCACGAGCACCTAAAAGACTGTCTATCTATTAAACAAACATAATTCCGGTCAGTCACATTTACTTATCATCAATCCAGTTTAGTGCGGACATGATAAAGAAAATGAATCCTAGATACAAAATTCTTACCTCATCAACAAAAACAATTACAGGTGCTAGCTTGGTGGCAAAGGAAAAGAGAGCTTTAGTGAGCTTCTCTGCATCTCCGAACCACTATACCAAACAAGGAATATAGACAAGGCAGAGTAAGATCCAATTAAAAATTATCACGCAGAGCATAGTTGGAGTATCATAAATCATTTATGGCATTCTAATTACTACATTTACCCTAAAAGACAAGTGTATCAAGACAAGCCCTATGGGTGAAGTGTAATTGTAATGTTGATTAATCTTCTTAATTAATTGAAACATGCATACAAATAGAAAAAAACCACTGTTATACGGCATAGTCCATTTACCTTTGATGTAAGTGTTGAGCCTGTTATGCTAATGAAATTTGCTCCAGCTTCTGTCGCAAGTGCCTTGGCGAGGAGTGTCTTACCCGTTCCAGGAGGACCAAAAAGCAATATTCCTTTACAGGGCTGAAAAAAGGTCATGTCATCAGAATTCAGGATTATCAGCCAAGTTGAACAAAAGTACCTGACCTAGAAAAAAAATGATATGTTTCAAAGAGAATGCAATACCCGCAAGAGATTCCCACGTGAGAAAAGCTCTGGCCTTCTCATGGGGAGAATAACCAGCTCACTTAATGCCCTTTTCACGTCTTCGAGCGCCCCAATATCTTCAAATTTAACGCCTATTTCTCCAGGAGCAACCACAGCCGAGACAAAATTTCTTTCATACTCATCCTTAGCAAGATTCTGCAATACATTGTCTGTTAACATCATTGTCACTCAAAGGTACTCAAGATTCATATACCATCCAAGGCAGGAAAGTAACCTTCAAGTTTTGTGAGGGCTTTAGGGAATTATCTTCTAATTTTCTTAACCTCTCAATTGATATTTCAAGGCTTGAAAAAAGGGTAAAAAGTAGTGAGTTAAAAAAAAGTTACAGAACCAAAAGATATAGCCACTATCATATGTACCTTTCACGAGGCAGAGACAAGCGGCCACCTTTAACCAATGGGTCTGGACAAGAAGCTAAATAGTGATTTTTGGCCCAGCCAATAACCTTTTCTGCTTCTGCAAAAATACATTCACAAGTTTCTGAGGTCTCTTCTTCATCATATAGATATTTTCATTTTAGAAAGCCACAGGGTAAAAGTCAAATTTTTGCAACAGCGGAAAAAAAAACAGCAGATATCAAACGTCAAGTACAAGAATGGTTTCCAATCTCAACTAAATCTAATCAGAAGATTAAATAAACATCTCTTAATGAAAAGTGAGCAAGCAGTTCAAGGGAGAATAGAGGATCTAAGAGTGTGCTCATAGGTAGCTCCTATTCTCAAATGTTTTGCATTCGTATCCAACAGCCCGATTCTAACCTTCTAAGTATAAGATTAACTGCCACTGTACATGATAGAGAGGAATCGCCAGTACAGACAAAGAAGTGCTTGAATTCTCTATTAGCAATTATAAATACAAAACAAACCAAGTATTTCCATTCTGAGTTACGCACTTTGGTTTGTCAATATCACCCCATCAGTGTTCACTTGATATAAGTCTGTGCATAATAACTCATGTTCTTCAAGTGCCTGGGAAAGGGTACATTACGGGATAAAATAATTACTGAAGACATTATACACTCAACTAAGTGTTTCTCACTGAATTTTATTTTAGATTTACGTACCCTTAGTAACTCATTTATATTGCTCCGTGATATCACAATTCTCCTATCTTCTCCTAGTTGTTTGTTGAATAGTCCGAGGGTATCTTCCTCCTACACCAACATTTTACAGGAAGGAAGTTGATGTATGACTCCTACCCTTAACATGTATACTTGAAGAAACAGCTAATGGAAGTAGCTTATCCTTTGCTAAAATAGGATAGAACGTGGCAAAGGAGCTTTGCAAAAGCATACATGCGTCACAGACTCAAAGGTGTATGTAACTCTTAAAGAGACTTTGAGACAGATATATTGTCAAAGCAACTTACTCAAACTAGCCTATGCTATCTCACCAAGGTATAACAACATATCTACACCTCCTCATTCATTATCTAAAGTCATACAGAAATAGTTCACTCTTAATTTAATAGAACTTTTCCTCAGACATCAGGCAAACCTTTGGAGGATGTAGGCGCATGACGTTAGTGAATAGCTTATATATCTCATTCTCCTCTGATTTTTTCCTTCCCGTGAATCCCTCCGTTAGGCACTTCAAGGGAAGAGGCTGCAACACACAAACATTTAAAAAACTTTTTAGTCAATAATATCAAGACGAGCATGATAACACAAGGGATGTCGTTTTAAAATGCAGATCGACAAACCTTTTAAGAGTCATATCAAGGAAAATGGACAGTGCGAACCCACATTTACAGTCTTAAACATGTTGCAAAAAATTATGCAAGAAACGTGACTAATTCACAGCTGCCAAGTAACATGTGTGCAATATGTTGAAAAACTTGGAAGTCCATTAGACTTTTTTTATCAAGGGACAACAGAGGGATAAGAAGAATCTCCGCAATTCATGCAAAGAGCACGTGTACCATGATTATTAAGAAAAATACATATATCAATAAAAAAGGCTACTTTAATGTTTAACTTACCAGCTTCGCAAGTCGACTAAAGTTTGGGAGTACCATCGTCTGTTTTCAGTAAATAGTAACTTGTTCATCGACTTATCAGAGAGAAATGCTGAAGAAAAAACAATGACAAGGGAGTGAGAGAAAATGACAGGCTTACAAATTTCTCTCTTTCCTTTGAGCCTGTTTCTATCTTGTTCTGCCCACATATCATAACAATCGGACCTGATATTTTGTTAAACATTTCCTGAACTTTGTCTACAAATTCTTTTCGTCTCGCTTTAGGCACAGCTCTAGACAACCACTGCGAAGTGTCTGGAAAATAGACTATTAGTGGTTGAATGGATTGCAAAACCTACAAAGACAAGAAAATAACGGTATAACTGTAGACAACAATTCAGATATACTTTTTATAAATAAAAATACACAGAGTTATCCACAGTATAAGAATAAAGGAACATTCAACATCTTTGAAACAGTTAATAATTTTCAATGTTTATGCTGCTAGAACTTGGTCACAGTTTTCAGCACATCAATTAATTAAAAGACCCCTTGATGGGAAAATGTTAAATCAGGATACTGGCTAAACAGAGCACAGCTTCTTTTTGAATATAGATATATATGCACTTCAATAAAGTCCAACTAAATTAAAAATTTCTGGACACTTGCTACTGCTGGAGTATCATCTTCTGAAACATGAAAATATAAAACTTACACATGTACTAGCTGAAACTAGTACAGGAGTAAAGCCACAACAGAACAGTCAGTGTAACTTTTATACCTCGTTTAAAGCCTCCATAGCAATGTAACCATCTACTGCCTGCATATCCGAATCGTACTTGAGGTCTTTCACTGCGTAATAAAATAAATATTACTTAGCTACATTTAAATCGAGTGTATTTTTAAATAGCAAGTAATTCACTAGATTCAAAAGTATCACACATTAACAATCGGAATATACTAAGAAGCAATAAGCAATTATACCATCTACCCAATGGATAGGTAACATCTGGGGCTTCTCTGCTGAGTTTTTCTCATTTCCCTCTGTAGTTTTATCATCACCACAATCAAATATGACAGCAACACGGTTCCCACTCACCTCGTATACCTCTCCACGTTGTCCACTAGATAATGGCCTGAAAGTTTATACACTCTGATTAAGATCTGAAAAATCTTCTGATTTCGCTAAATGTTACAGAAGGAGTGCACATAATGGAATTCCCCACTTTCACGCAAGTCAAAATACAAAAATCATATATGGCATACTGTCATTAGAAATACAAATATCATGAACGAAGGGTATGTGATGATGATATTCACAACCAAACAAAATCCATTCAGTAATTAACAAAACTACAACGGTGATTGGGAGAATTGTGAATGGCATTGTACATCTCGTAAGAACAATTTCTAGAAAAAAATGCAGAGAGGAATCAACGAATACATCAGAAGGCAACAATTGTAAAGAAGTTTGCCTCACATCCAACGTTATGCCTGAACTATTCATACCCAAAGCCCTGATGATTTCAGAAGGTAGATGCAACTTCCTTGGAACAATAGTAATTATCGACTTGTAGTTGATGAAATAATTACTATCAACACCACAATGAAGACCAAGAGCCATAGACTAAACTAATATCAGACCGATGTATCGTAGAAGATATTCAATCCCCTGAATTCAATACCCTGGATTTACAAGATGATATTTTATAATCCTCATACGTTTTTCATAGTTCAAAACTTCTACTACTAGTTGTCAACCCTTCACAAGCTTACACAACTCGACAGGTATAGTGACAAAGCATGTAGTTACCAATAAACAAAATAAATGATCAAAGTTCTAGAGAAAGCCAGATTATGAGATGTATTAACTGATATGTAATACATCTCTGATCAGCTGTCAGAAGTACAAGAGATTTAAGACTTGAACTCAAATAAAAAAAAGAAGGCCAATCCTGGTTCCAGTCCTATGGGTGGAAGCAATATGAAAAAGGAAAAAACCTTGGAAGAAAAAAGAAAAACCTAAAATACCAATTGACATTATCAAAATTTCACACTAGATGACTTACCAACCCACCTGCCAGGAATAACGGTAAAAGCACTCTTTTGACCATCAGATGTAGAAATCTTCCCCAATACGACCCTGTGATCCATTTACAAGCCAACAAAAGATAAGGATGAAATCATAACTCTAGATTTGATTGGTGGAAGAATTCTCTAGCATATATCACAAATAGGGACTGTGCCAATTCCCAACTCCGGGATATTGCAGTATGAAGCCTTTAATGCTTTATGCCAAATATTTAGGTCAATCGTAAACTTGCTTCAAGACTACAAAACACATTCAACTACAGGTTCACAAACAAGTATAGACATTCATTACGTATTTTAGACAACAAAATTATGTCAATACAAATCTATACTAAAACCATGCACATGGAGGAAATACTATCCATACAGGAAACATGATGCCACAATTAACTGACAAACAAAAATGGAGCACAGCGCCAATCATTGCTCAATCCTAGGGGTGAATGAGTCAACAACTATAAAGCTGTATAATACATCACAGTTTTGAAGCAAGTAAACCATCAATATACTACACTTATAAAGCTAAGTACCAATTTACCTCGGCTTAGATACAAACAAAATCAATGATTAACATATGAAAGACGAACAACAAGCCTAACCTATGGCTGAAAGGATTAACTAGATCACCAGAGAAACAAACTTTTATGATAATTCATGCTACAAAGGGGTGTAAGCTCTAAAAAGAACCATGCGACGAAAGGGATCACACGAAAATGAAGACATATCAAATATCGTTTCTCCAACATCATGCAAAAGTTTAACATCTAGTTTCTGCCATATATATGCCAATGTCCTAACATGTGTTAGATAAAATCTTGCAAAGAACCCCATTCCAGTAGAGCTATATCCAGGCAAAAATTTAAATCTTTTAGCACAAATAAAGGGAAAACAGATTCCCACAGAAGTAATTCAGTAAATTACCTATGCTTTGCTTCGTCCTTCTTAGGAGACCCAACATACTTTACTTGGTCTCCTGCAAATACGTGGAAAGATTAAAAATTTGGAATGAAAAAGGAAAAATTTGAAAAGTTAAAGGCTAATGAAATACAACAGAAAGAAAAATAAAACTAGATACAACGTTATTCAAACATGTCAGGGCCATTGAGAAAATGGATACATTAAAAAGAACATCCAGAGCTTCTATACCGATGAAGATACATCATGGATCCTTACACTGATACAATACTATCCAACCAGCTAAACAGACATCAATTGATGCAAATAAGAAGGTGAACATGTTAAGAGTTGGCTACCTTTCTTAAGAGGCCGCTTGGCTTTATCATAATGATCAACAACTGCAGCTTCTGATACCTCACTAGAGCCATATAGTTGATCCGACATTCTCTGCCAAAATGAAAAGCAGATAAGGACATGGACAGCATTTCCAAATTTTATTGATAAGAAACAAAAGAGTGATGCAGCGGTCATCATATAGATCAAAGAAATAGCAACCAAAATGGCATGCTGCATGCATAGCGAATCCTTTTCAAAGCATGTGTAGTTTTACCCATAAAAAGTCCACACAAAATAAATACTATAAGATAACAAGGTAACAAAAAATCACATAGTTAATAGGAAAGGGAAAGAAATTATCATGGTAGATCTATGAAGACCATACCTTCTCGATTTCCTCTATGTCAGCTCCAAGTTTCTTGAGGACTTCCTTAGAAATCTCCAAATATCTTTCTTCATCGTCAGTTCCTTCAATTTTCGCTTCATTGCTACTCCTCTCATCATTGTTTGCATCAGTTTCTTCCTCAGCTTCTGAATCTGAAGTGCACTGATCTGATTCTGCAATGTCATCATCTGATTCAGACTCTTCATTGTAGTCATGACCACAATCCTGATCAGAATCGACAAATATCACTCTAACAATCATGAAACAGAAAGAAAAACGATAGTATGTCACAGAAAATTAACATCAGAATCTCACATAAGGTGCAAGAACGCTGCTGTCAAGAACTAACAGGGGAACTTGTGTATCTCGAGCAAGTGCTCGTACCAACCTCTCTCGGTAGAGCTCAGTGCCTGTATAATCAGATAATAATTGGAATTTATTTCCTCACCACTTAGATAGTTTTAATACAATTTTTTTAGTCAACAACAAACCTGGAACACTCTGGAGCAGTATTCTCCCACTTGAAGAATCTAAACGAGCACCATACCTGGACGCCATATTTTTTTGTTTAATATGTGAGCTAACACATTCCACCAGAGTATCTTTTGTGTGTTCACTGGATGACAAATGAGCAAAACAGAACATGTTAGCAAAAAAAATGGAATTGACTAGATGAAAGTAACACGATAACAGAAGGAAAAAGTCTTTGGTTATTACTGGACGTAGTAAGGGAAAGACTCCCAAGAGAGCTTTATAGTCTCCCAAGGTTGAATTCTCCGCAAGAACTCATTCTTCAATCTTTCTCGTTTGTTAAGGAAAGGTGAATCCTTTTTGCTTTCACTTGCAAGCTTCTCATTGTTGAGCCATGCTATTTGGTCTTGTTCTCCAAGCTGAGCGTGAGAATCAAAATGCTCAGCACCAAACACATGTTTCTCTTTTCCTGTCTTTTCTTTATTCAGAGGGAAACGGCTATCCTCACTAGCATTCCTTCCATCACCTTCAGAACTAAACCGACGCAATTGGCTGTTCCAAGAATAACTTAGATAGTCTTTAGAAGAAAAAGCGCCAGGAGAATGATAGAGTCTTGTCAAATGATTTGTTAGTATAGTAGGGGAGCTATAAGATTGGGAACCGGTGTGGTCACGAATCACTGGCCTCACTAAGCATTTGTCTTGCTGCAATACAAAAGACCATCTATGGTTCCTTCTTATTGTCCTTGTATACATCGCAAGTTTCTTTTTTTTTCCTGAGTTCCAATAACAAAGACAAAGATCCGTCATTGAAATACCAAAAACCCAATGCTTACCAGAACCTCTGAAGTAAACAAAAGAAAGAACAATCTAACAACAACATAAAGAACACGACTTCTAGAACAGTAGTTTCAAATCTATGAACCCACTTCCCAAAAGTCTCAAATCTATGACAAAATGCATAATAAAATTCCATATGTAGTATCAAAAACCTAATTCAAGGAAAAATTTGGAAGGTCTTCTCGCGTTTTTGTTACCTAGTTTGAGCTACAACAGATATCGAACAAAATTGGTTTTGCTCATTCCATCTTTTTAATAAGGTAATCAGAGTTGGAAGAAGAAGAAGGAGATGAGAGAAACTCGTGAGAGAGAGAGAGAGAGAGACAGAGAGACCGATCTTCGTAGGTTTCGAACTCTGGGCTTTGGCTGTATGACGTGGCGTTGTATTTTTATTTTTTCGCCGATCTTTGTTTTCACTTTCTAATGGGCCCATTTATACTGTAATTACGACTCCTAATAAAGCCTACCAACATCCATGAAAATTTGGAATGTATTTGGAGAAAAACGTATCTCAAGCCGGACTGAAATAATAATCGGGTCCTGGGTTGACCGGTCCGACCGACCGGTTCGGTGAGATGTTAATGAATTTCTTTTTCTTTTCGGTTGCCCGATTTTTCAATTTTCTTGGAGATGATGCAAACACTGCAGTGAAAAAGATCGAGTCGTTCCGACAAATTTATCAGTTTAACAGCAGAAAACACAGTCAATGACGGCGAAGATGACGACTCAGTCGCAGTTCTTGGTGAACCTCTCTCACGGCCTTGTCTCCCAAAGGTTCTTCTTATCACCTTCCTCAGTAGCTTTATTTCGTTTTCTTCTCAATGTTTTTTTTTTTTTCGTTTTGGATAGCAATCTCAGAGCGGATAATCGTGTTTCATCTTCGTCTTGTCAAATTACACGAACGAATCGGTCATGGGCTTTGCCAGTTTCCCTTAAAGTTGAGAAATTTCAACCTTTACGAGGAAGGAGAAGAAGAGGATCGCCTTGTTGTGGGAGCTTTAAGAACGAAGGGTTGCTTAGAAATGGAATTGGTGATGCTGATGGGATTATAATTGTTGATCACGGTTCTCGCCGCCAAGAATCCAATCTTATGCTTGGTAAGACTTTTGTTTCTGTTCCTTTCTCCTCCTCCTTCATCTTCTTTCTTGTTCTCACTTTATTACATATATATACACAATTTCCTTTTAGCTTGTATGAGTTTAAGTAATCGTGTGGCTGTTTCTGAGTTTCAGAGGAGTTTGTGAAAATGTTCAAAGGCAAAACTGGTTACCCGATCGTGGAGCCTGCTCATATGGTAAATTCTTCTTAAAGCACTCACCCTTCTTCATAGTTCTCTACAAATTTTAATGTTAGGTTTCTTTAGTTGTGAATAGTGGAAGAGGATTAGCTTTGGTCTTATAAATTGGCTCCGTTTTGTTCCCATGTCATGCCATAACTAGTGTACCTTTTAAAATGCAGTAAGACCTGGAATTTTACCTTGCTTTCCAATAGTTTAGTTGACTGTATACGCTTTTTGTGAACCAGAAAAAAATCTGATTTTCAGTTTTTTAGTAATCCTATTGATTTTAGCTTAAATATATTTGAATGGAAGACTTAGATGAAACTGGCATTTTGTTGCTTCTTACCTTCCAGTTCTGCTTGCTGTTTTCTGATGTTCACACTTTACACCAGGAATTGGCTGAACCATCTATAAAAGATGCATTCAGTTTGTGTGTACAACAAGGGGCTAAACGTGTGGTTGTGAGCCCATTTTTTCTGTTTCCTGGAAGGCACTGGCATAAGGTATGACTTTGTGCATCTCCATTTCTATGTTTTCATGAAGCATTTAGTTTTCTATTTTCTGGGATTTTTGGAGGATGTACATTAATGGCCTAGTGAGACTATGACCCTTATTTCATTTAAGGACATTCCCTCGTTGACGGCTGATGCTGCGAAGGAGTTCTCTGGCATCTCATACCTCATAACTGCACCTCTTGGCCTTCATAATCTCCTCATGGTAAGAAATAAAGCATATTTTTGTTTCCAAAACGAGCGAGCAAAAAAGCCTAAGGGATGTGAGCACCTTCATGCATTAGTGAATGACAATTATTTCCCTTTGAACTTCTAATAGTCGATCTTCTGATGTTTAATCTTCACAAGAGATCTGTAATTCTTTTAGCTCTTTTTATTTTCAGTAATCTGCTCATATTTCTTTCTGCAGGACGTTGTGAACGACAGAATCCAACATTGCTTGAGCCATGTTGAAGGTGATGCTGATGAGTGTCTTGTTTGTGCTGGAACAAACAAGTGCAAGCTCTACAATAGTTCTGAAGTGTAAATGTAAGAACATTTTTGTATATCTGCTCATTTTCTCTAACCTTTTGGATGCGGTTAAAAAAGTGAGGCATATTATATTGTTTATACTCATCGTTATGTACACTTCCTATGTTTCAACAAGGGAGTTTTGAGATTTATGTCATGTTCTTCTTATTGCACGCCACCACCAATGTAAAAGGACTACGACAATATAACAGTTAGTCTGTTAAATGTCGTCTCTCTCTCTCTCTCTCTCTCTCTCTCTCTCTCTCTCTCTCTCTCTCTCTCTCTCTCTCTCTCTCTCTCCCCTGTCAACAAACTATGTAATCGAAATTTGATGTATTGCATGTCAGTGATGTATCATGGTTATAAAAAATATAAGATTCTCTCGATGCTTTTTCTGGCCTCCTTATTGGGGTTTCATGCATTGCACTTGTTTTATTGTGAGTTGTTTTGTTTAATTACAAGGCAGAGAAGTCCATTTTTCCTTATCGTAGCTTTTGCAGTTAAAGATGAGAAGGAAAATGAAACGTATGGTTGTAGGAGATAGCGAAGACTTTTGAAGTCTCCCACTAAATTCGGATGGATGAATATGTGGACGTGGTGGTTCATGGATCAGCACAAAAGAACATTCAAGAAGTCGTTTGGTAGTTGTATTATGTTCACATGATCCTCAGTTGACTAGTTCAGAAAAGGACAACGAATGTTATGATTGGGTTGACTTGGAGTCTTGTGTCATGAAGTTAGTGCATAGTTGAGTACTTTCTAATGTAGGATGTAGAGAGCTGGGAGAGCCACTAGAACACGAAATGGCAGAAGCTGTTGTTTCTGTTACAGTGCAGAAACTAGGGGAGTTGCTCTTGGAAGAACCCTTGTTCTTGTTTGGTATAGGTGACCAAGTAAAGCAGCTGCAAGACGAATTGAAGCGTTTGAAGTGCTTTTTGAAAGATGCAGATGAGAATCAGCATAAAAGCGAGAGAGTGCGTAACTGGGTTGCAGGCATTAGAGAAGCTTCTTATGATGCAGAGGATATCCTCGAGGCGGTTTTCCTCAAAGCAGAATCAAGGAAACAAAAAGGGATGGCAAGGGTCATTAGGAGGCTTGCTTGCATCTTGAACGAGGCGGTTTTACTTCACAGTGTTGGCTCAGAGATTAGAGAGATCACCACCAGGCTTTCTAAGATAGCAGCAAGCATGCTAGATTATGGTATAAAAGAAGCTATAGGCAGAGATGGTTTGAGTTTGTCTGATAGTCAAAAAGAACAGAGGCAGTCGTTTCCATATGTTGTTGAGCATAATCTTGTCGGGTTACAGCGGAGTCTTGCGAAGTTAGTGAACGATTTAGTTTCCGGAGGTGTGAAACTAAGAGTTACATCTATATGCGGAATGGGTGGTTTGGGTAAAACGACTTTAGCCAAACAGATTTTCCATCACCACAAAGTGAGGCGTCATTTCGATAGGTTTGCGTGGGTATTCGTTTCTCAAGAATGTAGACGGAGACATGTTTGGCAAGAGATTTTTCTGAATCTCAGCTACAAGGATGAGAATCAGAGAATACTCAACTTGAGGGATGAACAACTTGGGGAGGAGTTGCATCGGTTCTTGGAAAGGAATAAATGTCTCATTGTGCTTGATGATATTTGGGGCAAAGATGCTTGGGATTGTCTGAAACACGTCTTTCCAAATGAAACAGGTAATTAGTAATGTTCAAATACAACTCATGTTTTATAATTCTTGATCATTTTTATAGGCTAGTAGTATTTACTGTAGGAAGCAAAATAATACTCACCACTCGGAACAAGGAAGTTGCTTTATATGCTGATCCGAGGGGTGTGCTTCATGAGCCACAATTGCTAAATTATGAAGAGAGTTGGGAGCTATTGGAGAAAATTTCATTATCTGGGAGGGAAAATATAGGTAATCATTTGGATCTAATCTTATAGCAGCATATATGCTATTATACTTAACACTCCTATTCACCTAATTTGCAGAGCCAATGTTGATCACGAAACTGGAAGCTATTGGGAAGCAGATGCTCGTAAGGTGTGGAGGTTTACCTCTAGCAATAACAGTTCTAGGTGGACTTCTGGCAACGAAAAGTACATGGAACGAGTGGCAAAGAGTACACGAGAACATCAAATCATATGTTTCAAATGGAGGTAGTAGCAGTAGAAGTAAGAGCATGCTGGTTGCAGATGTTTTGTGCTTGAGTTATGAGTACTTGCCTCCCCATTTAAAGCAATGTTTCCTCTACTTTGCTCATTATCCTGAAAATTATGAGGTTCATGTGGGAACATTGGTTAGTTATTGGATTGCAGAGGGAATGGTTATGCCTGTAAAACACACAGAGGCTGGGACGACAGTAGAAGATATCGGGCAAGATTATCTCGAAGACTTAGTAAAGAGAAGCATGGTTATGGTTGGGAGGAGGGACATTGTAACTTCGGAAGTCATGACATGCCGTATGCATGACCTCATGAGAGAGGTGTGTTTAGAGAAAGCAGAGCAAGGAAGCTTTGTGCAAGTTATTGATTCAAGGGATTCAGATGAAGCTGAGGGTTTCCCATCTCTTTCAGCCAATACATGTCGTAGAATTTCTGTACAATTACATGGTGGTGCAGAGGAACATCGGATCAAAAGACTTTCTCAAGTGAACTACATAAATCCTCGGTCTAGGTCTCTTGTGTATATTACGAAGAAACAAGGAAATTCATGGGCACTTCTGGGTAAGGTTTCCTTCAAAAAGATGAAACTTCTTAGGGTTCTAGATCTCGAGGGAGCTCAAATCAAGGGAGGGAAGTTGCCTGATGACGTTGGAGATCTCATTCATTTGAGAAACCTGAGCCTGAGATTAACAAACGTGAAGGAACTTACACCATCTATTGGAAACTTAACGTTGATGATTACTCTAGATCTGTTCGTTAAAGGGCAACTGTATATTCCAAACGTGATATGGAAGCTGCAGCGGCTGAGACATTTGTGTATGCCTTCAGATCTTAATCCAAAAACGAAGTTGGACTTGAGTACTTTAAGAAACCTGCAGCAACTCTGGGATTTCCCTGTTGGCCAATGCAATCCAAGGGATCTTTTAGGAATGTCAAGTCTTAGAAGATTGTCGATCAATCTTTCTTCGCAGAATACAGACTTCGAGGTTGTATCTTCTCTAAGTAACGTCTTGACACGTCTCCGTGGCTTGACAATTAACGTTCCCTGCGAACCTATGCTTCCACCAGTAGATGTAACACAGTTGGTTTCTGCATTTACTAATCTCTCTGAACTGGAACTGTTCCTTAAACTAGAGAAGCTCCCAGGAGAACAGAGTTTTTCATCTGATGTTGGTGCTTTACGTTTGTGGCAATGCGGACTAGTGGATGACCCGTTTCTGGTTCTTGAGAGGCTTCCAAACTTAAAGATTCTCCAACTGTTTGAAGGATCGTTTGTGGGTAGTAAACTTTGTTGTTCCAAAAATGGTTTTCCTCACTTGCATTCTTTGACCTTGTCACAGCTTGAGAATCTAGAGGAGTGGACTGTAGAAGAAGGTGCCATGATGCGTCTTGTCTCCATAGAGGTGAAGAGCTGTAAGAAACTGAAGTCAGTTCCTGAAGGATTGAGATTTCTGAAGAATCTACAAGAAGTAGAGATTGGGAACATGACAAAGGCATTTAAGGACAAGCTGATCTCTAGTGGTGAAGATTTCTACAAGGTTCAACATGTGCCTTGTGTTGTTTTTGAGTACTGTGACCTTTAAGGATTTGGGTGTTAAGCAAAATATTTCTTCTGCCCTATCCGAATCATAAGAAGTACCATCCTAGTGGTTTTATTATACAAGAAAAGGCTCATCGGACAAAATCGGAAGTCCTATTGTTGAATCACAAGTTCTTATCATTTGAACAATTGAACTAATCCATATGTATTTGTAGTAGATTTGCAATTTTTAAACGTTGCAATTACTAAAGGTCTTTAAAAATTGATTGCAAAGATTGACTAGCATTAAGGTTTGTTACCGTTGTTCTTAAGCTACGAAACCACAAATGACAGTAAATTAAATATTTTAGTTTAGGTCTTAGTTATCCAAACATTTTTTTTTTTTTTCCTACAAGTTATCCAAACATTTTAATTGAAGGATTTTGTTTTTCATCAACGAGTACATATCACTGTTTTTAGAATTGAATCCAAAAATTAGGAGCAACAAGTAAATCAATTCAGCTTTATGTCTTTTATTCATATATGAAGAACAAAACCTCCAAACTGTTTGGACTAAATTTGTTCGTATAGCATCTTTAATCGTCGCTGCCTTAGTCCATCTTTCCATTGGAGAAGTCCTACCATGGATAATATATATCAAAGAAACACATGATAGTACAATAGTTTTTCCCAGTCGACTTGACTACCATAGTGTCCACACAACGGCGTCTACATCCATCACACATTGGTCTAGAGTTACCACTGTTGGGAACAATATCAATACTTGTTTCAGCACCTTCATACATCTTGATCACATGGTTTAGCTTCATGTAGATATTATCTCCCAGTAAACATGTAACGTGAAGAGTGACTGAACAAGAGTTACATGTGTAGAACCACTTTTTTGCATCTATTTCTGATTCACAAACCTCGCACCAGTACTGGAGATCTGTTGTCTTCTCTTCTCCGCAGCAAAGGGTGAGTGGATGTTTATCGTACTTGTAGTGAGCCACCAGAGGCAGAGTAGCACAAGTAAGACACAAAAAGGACCTGCATTCAATACATTCTAAGGACTTTCTTAATCCAGAGGTAATCTTACAAACCATGCATTTACCTTCGGTCAAATTGAAGAAGAGTGGGTGATCATGTGGATGGCAGTCATGGATTATAGGGTCAGGAAGGGAAGCACACCTTGCATCTAGTTGAAATACACAACCCTTTTCGCAACACTTGTACATGAAACCACAGCATTTTTGGCTACAACCATTACACACGAAGAAACCAAGGTCGTAATATTTAGACTGGAGCTCTTTGAGATGAGGATAGTGTAAATGGTAGAGGCTGAGCGGGTGTTTGTGTAGTGGATGGTGTTTTATGCGAGGAAGGCATGCACATGTTCCATGGAGAACAAAATCGCATTCCGCACAGCTGTAGAAGCTATAAAATTCAAGATTATAAAGATCAAGACCAAATTAAAGAATCACTCTCTTTATTTCTTTAGGAAAAATCTCTCAAAAACCTAAAGCTCTTAATCTCTCAATCTCAAAACTCTTAAGTTATGTCACACCTTGACATCTCCTTAAATAAGAAAAGAACTAGACTATAACTCCTATTTCTATTAGGAGACAACACATAAAAATATATTTAGATAACTCCTAAATATATAAAGCCTAATCCTAATCTTCTTATGCTTGCTCTTCAAGCTTACTTCAAGCTTAAGTCAACATTCTCCCCTTTAAGCTTGAACTCATCACTCTTCAAGTCTTGAACACCAATGAGATCTCTCATCTCTTTAAACTTGATCCTTCCAAGTGCTTTAGTTAAAATGTCCGCCTTTTGCTCACTCCCCGGAACATGTTCAACATCGATTTGGCCATTTTCAATGCATTCTCTTATAAAATGGTATCGTCGATGTATGTGCTTACTACGACCATGAAACACCGGGTTCTTTGTGAGTGCAATGGCTGAGCGATTGTCTATACGTATTGTAACCCTCTCACATGTGTTTCCCGTGATTTCACTTAGTAGATCTCCGAGCCAAATTGCTTGTTTTGCTGCTTCGGTACCTCCCATGAATTCGGCCTCACATGATGATAATGCAACAATTTCTTGTTTATGCGAGCACCAAGATATCGGACTATCTCCAAAGTAAAACACATGGCCGGCTGTGCTCTTTCCATCGTCCGGATCAACATTATGACTACTGTCACTATAGCCAATGATTTTTGGTATACTCGTGCAGCGCTTGTAAACCAAACCAAGAGTTGTGGTTCCTTTTAGATATCTAAGACATTGCTTCATTGCAGCTGCATGTGATTCCCTAGGGCTTTGCATGAACCTACTTAGGACTCCCACAGCATAAGATAGATCCGGCCTTGTATGAAGCAAATATCTAAAACACCCAACATTCTTCCTAAAAGCTGTTGCATCGACTTCCTTTTCATGAGTAAATTTTGCAAGTTTTAAGCCAAATTCCATTGGAATGTGAGCTGGATTACAATCCCTCATTCCAGCTTCTTCTAAGATTTTTAGTGCATATCGTGTTTGATTCAGAGTGATTCCCTCGTTGTGTTGCATCACTTCAATTCCAAGATAGTAAGACAATACTCCAAGATCGCTCATGTCGAATCGAGATGACATCTCGACCTTAAATTGGTTAATCACTTCCATGCTTGTTCCTGTGACCAAAAGATCATCAACATAAACAGCTACTATCAAAAGATGCTCACAAACCTCCTTTCTATAGACAGTAGGTTCCTTGTTGCATTTAGTAAATTTGAGTTCTAGGAGAAGCTTGTTTAACTTGTTGTTCCATGCCCTTGGTGCTTGTCGTAAACCATATAAAGCTTTGTTTAACTTATACACCTTCTCTTCCTTTCCTTTGATCTCAAATCCTTCAGGCTGGAACACATAAACATCTTCTTTAAGTTCTCCATGAAGAAAGGCCGTTTTTACATCGAGATGATGTATTTTCCACCCATGTGCAGCCGCGAGTTTGATGAGGAGTCTTATTGTCTCCACTCTTGCTACTGGTGCGAACACTTCATCAAAGTCCACTCCAAACTTTTGAACATATCCTTTGGCTACCAGCCGAGCCTTGTATTTGTTAATGCTCCCATCCGAATTCTTTTTGAGCTTGAATACCCATTTTAATCCAATGGGTTTGACTCCTTGTGGCTGCTCAACTAGATCCCATACTTTGAACTTTTCTATGGAGCTTATCTCTTCTTCACAGGCTTGAATCCACTCCCTAGAACCTCTAGCTTCTCCAAAATTCATTGGCTCGTTATTTAAAGAAAACAATAACAGTTCTACCTCTCTCTCAGCAAGCAAGATGTAATCTTTGAGGTTTGTT
The DNA here is from genome assembly GCF_000375325.1 of Capsella rubella. NCBI lineage: Eukaryota > Viridiplantae > Streptophyta > Magnoliopsida > Brassicales > Brassicaceae > Capsella > Capsella rubella. Next base: position 17,272,723 of record NW_006238923.1, read on the forward strand.
GGCATTCTCCTGTCTCTTTGTGATCTTCGCAAAACCGGAGACCGAACACTTGACTCAGCTTCACCATCTTCTTCACCAAAAACTTCTTCATCCCGAACATCTTCTTCCATTTGTTCAAAATCGTCTTCTTCTTCCCCTGTTTCGGTTTCAGTTTGATCACTTTGATCTTCTCTCCCTTCTATATCACGAAGACCGTGATTCCCTGTTTCAGTAAAATGAATTTTGAAGCTTCCATCCCCTTCCTTTGATGAATCAACATGTCTCCACTCCCAACCTTTTGATTCATCGAACACTACATCACGGCTGACGACAATTCTTTTTGTTTGAGGCTCAAGTAAACGGTATGCCTTTGATCCAGGCTCTGTCCCTAGGTGAATGAGTATGCGCGTTCGATCATCTAACTTCTTTAGATGTGGTTTATCGACTTTTGCATAAGCAATACAGCCAAAGATACGAATGTGCTCAATATCCGGTTTCTTCCCTCGAAAACATTCGTAAGGAGTTTGATCTTTGAGTGCTCTTGTCAAGACTCTGTTTAACAGATAAGTAGAATGTCGTATAGCTTCTCCCCATAGGTAGTTTGGAAGATGCATATGTTTTAATATACTCCTTGTCATCTCCATCAACGTCCTATTACGTCTCTCCACTACTCCATTTTGCTGCGGGGTGTAAGGAGCAGTCAAGTGACGCCTAATGCCATGATTTTCACAAAAGGTGTTAAATTCCAAAGAGACAAACTCTCCTCCTCGATCTGTTCTAAAGGTTTGTATCTTCTCCCCTGACTCCTTTTCAACCATGGATTTGAAGGTCTTGAATTTGCAAAGCGCCTCTCCTTTCTCCTTTAAGAGAGTAGTCCACATGTATCGGGAATGGTCGTCAATGAGCACAAAGATGTATCTATTGCCAGCACTTGTACTTGGTGTTATTGGCCCACATAAGTCTCCATGAATGAGTTCAAGGAGCTTTGTTGCTCTATAAGAGGTTGCTTGTGGGAAAACTTGACGGGTCTGTTTTCCAAGCAAGCATGAGCTACAAATTTCTTTAGCAATGGTAATGGTCGGAGCACCTAACACCAGTTCTTTGTCTATCATTGATTTCAGGTTTGCAAGATTCACGTGACCTAGACGAGCATGCCATCGACTTGTTTCACTCATGCTGGTTAGATACAAGCAAGCGTTGTCCCTTAACATCATCCTTACTTTGTACAGCCGGTTTTTGCTCCTTTGTGCCTTTACAAGCAACTTTCCATCACGATCGCACATTGTTAAATACTCTCCTTTTAGTTGTATAGCACACCCGGACTCTGTAGCTTGTCCAAGACTCACAATATTGCTCTTGAGATCGGGTATGAAGTATACATCCGTCAGCATCCGTGATGTTCCATTCAAATCAATGAAAGCAATCGTTCCTTTCCCTTTGATATCGACTCTAGAATCATCGCCGAACCTTACTTTTCCAGAGATTGAGCTGTCCAAAGTATCAAAATATCGTCGATCTCCAGTCATATGATTGCTTGCCCCGTTATCAAGGTACCACACGTTTTCTTCGTCAAGATTTGTCTCAAACTTGCTAGGCACACAATGCTTCTCATTCAAGTGAACTGTTTCATGCATCATGAGTTCATCCGCTGTTTGTGTATCATCCTTATCTGTTTTCTCGTTCTCTTGTGCCTCTTGTAGCTTAAGCAAGCGATCAGGGCAGGACGAAGCATAATGGCCTAGTTTGTCACAACGGAAACATGTGATTTGTGACAAATCTCTTCCTCCGTTCCTTCCGCGTCCTCGTCCACGTCCACGGCTTCCACGACCTCTGCCTCCGTCTCTTGAATAGTTGGAGTTATCCGAACTTGAATACATTAGCTTGCTCTGTTCCTCATGACTGTCTTCTTCATCACACACTCTTTCTTCATAAACTTTAAGACGTCCGACAATCTCTGCGAAGCTAGTGGTTTTTAAATCAAGGACTTGTTCAAGAGAGGCAACAATGTGAATAAACTTCTTTCGTGGAAGACTCTTGAGAAACTTCTTTACAAGCTTTGGTTCCTCAATGTTTTCACCCAAAGCCGATGTCTTAGAAGCTAACTCGGCAAGTTTTCCACTGAAGTCATCAATGCTCTCGGTTTCTTTCATCGTGATGCGATCGAATTCTGCCATAAGGGTTTGTAGTCTTGCCTCCTTCACTCGTTCAGCTCCAACATATTTTTCTTGAATAGAGTCCCAGACCTCTTTCGCCGATGTGAGCTGTCCAAATTGGAGAACAAGGGTTTCGGGTAGAGACTGAAATAACAAGGCGATGGCCATGTCATTTTTTTCAGCATCCGTCGTCCCGCTAGCAACTGTTTCCCAAGCCTTATGAACACGGAGACACGATCGCATGCGTATGGCCCAAACTGTGTAGTTTGTGGACGTGAGCATAGGGCATTGAATAGAGGATGATCCTCCACTTGTTTTGACAACCGGAACAATGTCACCCATGACTCTTTCTTCGAACGTGTTTGTGTGTTTTGTTGTTTGCTCTGATACCAAATATAAAATTCAAGATTATAAAGATCAAGACCAAATTAAAGAATCACTCTCTTTATTTCTTTAGGAAAAATCTCTCAAAAACCTAAAGCTCTTAATCTCTCAATCTCAAAACTCTTAAGTTATGTCACACCTTGACATCTCCTTAAATAAGAAAAGAACTAGACTATAACTCCTATTTCTATTAGGAGACAACACATAAAAATATATTTAGATAACTCCTAAATATATAAAGCCTAATCCTAATCTTCTTATGCTTGCTCTTCAAGCTTACTTCAAGCTTAAGTCAACAGAAGCTATCTGAAACTGTTATGGGAAGGATGCAGGCTTGGCAAAACTTGTTTTCATGGTTACCATTCCCATGATGGATCTTTAGATGGTGATGGTCGTGACTGAAATGTTGTATTGTATCTTCATCAATCCTCACGAATGGCTCAACATCTTCTTCTTCTTCTTCAGGCACTCCTTCAAGATCTTTCCCATCCCACACTTCGTTTTTTGTTGCACATTTCGAATGGACAGCATAGTGGCATCCCTTGTTGCAAGAGAATTGACCGTAGTTGACGTCAACGAGTTTGCGACAAACACCACAAGAGAGCTCATCACCAGAAGGAACAAGGGAGGAAGTGTAAGAGAGTCGATGCTGGTGACGGGTGATCTTAATGACACGAGGTAAGTAGATACATCTTCTATGTACCATGTAGTTACAAAGCAGACAAGAGTAAACTGAATCATTGCGAGCGTCAAGTGAAAAGCCACAAGCATCACAGGGCAGAGGAAGTTTTCTAGGAAAAAGGGTAAGAGCGTGCTCATGGCTTTTTAGGTTTTCAATAGTGAGAGGTGGTGAATCCTTTATGCAAAGTGAGTGTAGACTAAAATTGCAGATAGAACAATGATAATATGTTATATCGGAAAAACGAACATACTTGATGTTGCTGTTATATGTAATACTTTTCCGACAAGATTTGCATTTTTTATGATTCCCATCTGAAGCAGAGTCTTCTTCTTCAGAAGCACAAACTACTTCACCTGAACCACAGTCTTCTTCACCTGAAGCAGAGTCTTCTTCACCTGAAGCACTGTCTTCTTCACCTGAAGCAGAGTCGTCATCATCTGAAGCACTGTCTTCTTCTTCTCCTCCAGAAGAATCTGTTGAAGAGTGACTATTCTTTTCTTTTACAACAGCATCATTGTATGAATCTATGGTTAGGCCAAACCAAATTTCAGGGAGCGCAGAGCTATCAAGATCATGGTCTAAGAAGGTGAGGGTGAGAGAGTGGTGGAGGTGGAAAGGGTGTTTGATCTCTGGAGGAAACAAGTGACAACCATCGTGAAATTCAACACCACAAGTAGCACAATAGTAATAGTACCCACGCCTATTCCCAACGTATGGTTGGCCTTTGCAAGAGATACACACGGTGAGCGGCGGATCCATTCGTTGGCAAAGTTTGTGCGGTTTTGTAACATCAGACATACGACAAAAGGGCTTCCCCTTACTATTGCTTCCTTTCATGGCTGTAGAGTTTCAACTGTGAATCCTCTTGATTTAGAGATAGACTTTTTCCTTTTCTTTTTTCTTGAATTGAATTGGAGAGATAGACTTGTTTACCCACTTTGTAATGAATGGTCATTTATATTTCAGCCAACTATATAATAATAAAGACACACACAGAGCTCGTATCGTATGTGCCAACTTGAGTTATTGTCAAGACTGTACTGTCAAAGTCAAGACTGTATAGAACACTGTCCGTGAATGTCACAATTATTTATTTTGTTATTATTTGTGGATCATAAGCATTTTTTATCCAGATGATTTTTTTAGTAGGTTTGCTATTTTTTCTGCAATTTCTAAAGTTCTACACAAATTGATCGCAACTAGCATTAACGTTACCGTACATCTTTCTTTACTTACGTGACAAAATCCTAGTTTAGCATTAAGAAATCAATACATTTTAGGATTTATTTTATTTTATTTTATTTTTGGTCAAAGGATTTGGTTTTCATGTACACGTAAATATCACTGTTTCTAGAAATGTGCATTTCAGTTTCAACAACCCAAAACATATATAAAGTAAAAATAAGTAAATCAATTCAGCTTTATGCCTCGTATTCAGATGGCAACTAAAACCGACCGGACCATAAATCTAATTAACCAAATTTTAAACCGCAACCATACCAAAAACCAAGAAAAATGATATATACACTAAGAAAATGTAAAAACAGAACCACTTAAACCCAAACTGAAAAGGACAGTCTCACAAGGGAGTATACATTAAAAGGTTACTGTTTGACTGAAGTGTGATACCACAAATTCCATCACAACTGATAAATAAACTAACAGATTTTTGAACATGTGTAAATCGGTATAAAATGAAATCAACAAAGTAGAGGTTACTCAGCCCATACAGATCTCCGACCAAATCAGTTGAGTTTCATTGATGCAAATGATGCAGCCATATCCAAAGCCGCCTGCACCTGGGAAGCATCCGTTCCCTGAAACCAAAACAACATGCTAAAGAGCGAGATCTCTTTGTGGAGGATACTGCATCGGAGACTAAAGTGAAAAGGACTCATACCTGTCCTGATGCAAGACCACCTTTCCCTTTTCCACATCGGCCTTTTAGAGGACCCAATGCAGTTGTCAACCATTCGGTGACGTCTAACTGCTTGAATTGATCGGATTTTTCTGGGACTCCTGCACAGACAACCGCCTTGTTTGTGCTTTCATCTGTGCTGAACACCATTATCGACATTCCCTGCAAAATTCCTCAGATTCTTCATTTAACTTTCTTGATTTCTACGAACAGATGGTACAAGTGATGCTGTAAGAAAATGCGGATTACCTTCTTTTCCATGACTTTTGAAACGGCCTCTCGCACAGCTGCTGCATCAAGACCTACATCCAGCTGGATTATGCAGAAAGTTTTCCCATCTGATGCTGCTGACTCCGCTGTCTCTATTGCTACTTTGACAGATTTCTTCAGGTTTTGTTCCGCTATTCTCTTCTGAGCTTTTCTTACCTCATTCTGAAAAGTTGAAAAATGATAATTGCCACTTTAATATTCCTCTATTAGAAAACTACATGAAAAGCTAGAAAAGGCTGCAGATTGTAGGACTTGACGAGCTTAAAACCTGAAGCGAAGCAATCTTAGCCCTGATATCTGCCTTTTTAGCTGCTGGGATAATTGCTGCATCTACTCGGCTTTTCAAAGCGGAAACTTTCTGTGAATATGCAAATATGAACACAATAAGTTTTACATGAATGCAACTTAAGAAAATGTCTTAGTCAATTGTTGGCAGAGAAGAGAGGGAGAAAACCTTTTCCAATGCACTTCCCTCTGCCTTGGACGCATCCTCTACTTCCTTTTCCAGTACGGACGCAGCATTCAATGCATCAAAGGCACATTCAGTAGTTACAGCAGTTACCCTACGAATACCTTTAGCAATTCCCTCCTCCGATAGAAGCGCAAACGCTTTAGCTTCGCGGGTATTTGTTATGTGGGTTCCTGGAATTTTCAAAATAACCCAATACTCAACATTGTATTCTAAAAGTCATCTTGGTCCCAATAGTTAATGCCAATTCAAACCAACCTCCACAAAACTCAGAAGAAAGCAAAGACCATTCACTGTTTTCAGGATCGGCCAAGAGATCCTCGACCTGTCTCCCAATCGACACCACTCTGACAGGATCAGGGTATACCTAAACAGAGTAAGAGAAAACCTTTAACAATTCATAGAAACCAAACCAAAAAGGTATAAAAAGAGAACTACTGATAGACAGCTTACTTCTCCGAACACTGCTCTTAGACCTTTGATGCGCTTGGCTTCAGAAAGCACTGCTTCCTTGGAAAATACATCCAATTCATCCTTGATCTGTTTATTCACTATCAATTCGATCTTTCTCAAATCTTCAGGATCAACCGGCTTGCCTACTCGAAATCATGGAACCCATCAGACAATTATAGTGCCATCCATATCAAAATAAAGTTTACTTATGGAGAATGTACCGTGGGAGAAATCAAATCGCAGTTTTTCAGGAAGAACTATTGATCCCTTCTGATCAATATGATCCCCCAGCACTTCCTGAATTCATTGGACATGTGAGAACCAATGAAAAATAGTAAATCACCGTCTAGGTAACTTAAATTATGGAAAACGGATACCTTCAGGGCATAATTCAACATATGTGTACAAGTATGATTAGGAGCAATGAGTTTACGCCTCTCATAGTCAACCTACACGCATGGAACCAAAGGTGGAAACAATTTTAAATAGTATCAAATACGTTGATGAGACAAACACTGTTTGACGCAGTAAGTTACCTTGCAAATCACTTTATCTCCCACAGATACCTCTCCAGTTGCTTCAGAAAGATAACCAATATGAAGAACAAAGCCGCCAAATATTTGGACATTGCATACATTGAATGTACCAAATGACCCTTCTATAAGTCCTGTGTCAAAAATCTATTGCCAGAGCAGAAAGGTTAAGAGGCACAGACTTTACATACATATGAATCAAAATTCTAGACCTTCATGGATATAAATTATAAATTATATATGCAACTATTAACAACGACTCCAGAAATTAGTTTGCAAAACCAATAATAACTATATCATGGTATGCGTCAGCCGATATGTAAAGTCAAACGATGCAGTTCTGAAATGATAATGTTCATGGTGTTACTGCCGGGCCTACATATATATACATGTCCAAGATGAACATAATGAAGACTGGAGTTTCGTGCCACCAGTCATGTGATCAGAAATGAAAAAAAACCACAAAACTAAATTACATATAAAATAAAACGGATTACCTGGCCCCCCTGCTCTGCATAGAAACTTGTAGACCCCAATACTAGTCCCACGTTATCAGCAGCAGCTGAACTTTTCAGGAAAGCTGAGCCAGTGTAGATTGCCTTTAGTTCACTCTCGTGGTCCTGCAGGTTATTTCTCAATAATGGATTATTTGAAGCAAATCCATTTACCACTCTTTGCCCTAACTTCGTCAATTCTATGCCAACATAAGAGCAATTCAGGTGCAATATGCAAGTTTTCTCGAATAATAGGACAAACCTGGAACCAAATGTATTTAGAAGAATCATCTGTTGCTGACACACCAGTCTTGTGCAATGTTGATGTAGCATCAGCATCCATAACAATGGTACCACCAGCTTGCTACCAAAAGTTGGCATTAAAATTCTAGTTAAAAGATAACACAAACTTCGTCCATGATCACAAGTAAGCTTAGCATCAAACACTCTTTAAGAAAGCAAATAAAGAAAGAGAAGTTGAAACACCTTATTCTGGGCACTTCTTGATCTTTCCCTCGCCTCCTCCATGGCTTTGTTGAAACCATCAACATCAACCAGCAACCCTCTTTCTTCAGCCATCAACTAAGTCACGAGAATGTAAGTTAAAACAAAAAACGCAAAAACTTCAGAAATAAATATGAATTACTTAAGTACCTGAGTCAAATCTAACGGGAAACCATATGTATCCCATAAGACAAAAGCATCCTGCAAAGAACACAGTATGTTAAGATATTCAAACATCTCTGATGGATATACTATACTACACAGTTAAATAGAGACGTACATCTCCACTCAGTGTATTTCCCTGAACCGCCTGTCCAGCTTTCCGAAATTTCTCAATTCCCTGCCGTGAAAATTTAAAATCAATCTAATTTTTCTTATACTCACCTATATAACATAGAAAATGTAAGAACAAACAGGTCAAACGGATTAATTTTTTCAGTAAAAGGCTCCCTATAGACAATGGTATGCTGAATTATGTCCAACCAAAATCATTAAAAATAAACAATCGTGCAAGTAGAAACAATATATACAAGGTAAAATTAATATTGAAGTTGTGAACTGTTACCATATGTTCAGTGCAAAGAGCCAGTAGAGCCCAGAACAAAAAATAAGATAAAAATTTAAATGTGTGACGCAAATTAAATCCAGCCCTCACCTTCGCCAAGGTCTTGCAAAAGCTTGCTTCCTCTTCTTTTATTATCTCTGTGATCTTTTTCTCATGTTCCTTCAACTCTGTAAAGACATCGCCCATCACCCGTATAACAGAACTTACAAGCCTAGAGGTGAAAAGCACAAACTGATCAGCGAAAAAATAAAAGACGAGCTAAGACATGTATCAAAAAACATGCTGCATTGAAAAGGATACACAACAGCGAACATGCAACAACAATCAAACATAACTTCCTACCCATTGAAAAATCCTTCTTCAGCTTTTAGGATCTCTTTTCCATAGCGAACCGCTCGACGGAGAATACGCCGCAGAACATACTCGCGGCCCTCATTACCTGCAAAAGAGTGTATATCAGATGGTAATAGTTAATTTACAAGAAAGAATGACCCTCTATTTGTATACCATAATAAATGGACTGAGGAAGGAAACTGATAAACCCATCATTCCCAACTTAAGAATATATGAACCAAAAACACTTTTTGCTGAAACACGTTTGTATTTTTTGTAACCATCCGAATGTAATCGAGAAAAGAAACCAAGAACATACCAGGGCGAGAGCCATCCGCAATAGCAAATGACAGGGTTCTAATATGATCAGCAACCACTCTATACGCCATGTCAACTCTGTCAACATCTTCCAGACCAACTTTTCCAGAATATGGCCTAGCTCCCGTGGCCTAAAAAAATGTGAAGGCATCAACACCTATACTTAAGATTCACAACAACTAGAGGGCAGAACCAACCTAAAGTTTTAATTAATTCTTTCACTGAGAAAAATACAGGAAAGTGACAAAGGTAACAAGAAAACATTCTCCAAGATACCCATACAAAAATTGTTTAATCACTGAATCCAAATTCACTGAACCAGAAATATTCAAAACAATTGACAAGAGTGCCGAAAGTAGAATTAACTACAACCTCCCACAAAAAGAGTAAAAGATGATTAGAAAATCCATAGAAGACTCATAATCCACTCGACAATCGATGAACTAAAATGATGATGGAACTAAATAAGGCGACAAAAGCATCCGACGAGGCACACAAATACCTCAATATACTAAATGATGTCATGAAATTGTCAACAAATTACCTTTTGAATGTCATCAAAGATAGGCATGAACACATCTGTATCATAGTTGCTCATTTTGTTCTGAAGAACAGAAGTCAGCCTCTCGAAGCCCATTCCGGTATCAACATGCTTAGCAGGCAGAGGTTTTAGCGAGCCATCACTTTCTCTGTTGAACTATGTTACAAAAAATAACTATATAAGTAATAGACCCGTCAAAGAAAACAATTGAGAATGTAATAGGAAAGCTAAAGAAGCAAAAACAATCTTGCTAACTGCATAATATAGAGTATCAGTAAAATGGAACTAACGTACAATTGGGAAAGAGAGGGTTTGTACCTGAATAAAGACAAGATTCCATATTTCTAAACATGTTGGATCGTCATTGTTAACTAAAGATGCAGCATCACGGTTACCAACACGATCATAATGTATTTCAGTACAAGGCCCACAGGGACCTGTGTCACCCATTTCCCAGAAATTATCCTGCAGTTTCATCAAAAGTTAAATTGCTACAAGTTTTGACTGGAAATCGTAAACGATGGTCTTTTAAGACTGCCAACTAAACTTGACAGTGTATTCCCAGTCCAAATGCATTTTAAGCTTAAACTTGACTGTCGTTATCATTGACAAAGCAATTTTTTAATACAACTGGTGACAATATAAAGGCAACTAGACTGAATTAATTGTGAAAAAAACTTAGGAGAGAGGGAACCAATAAGTAGTGTTACTATCTTCAATGAGCAATACACATGAAATTCACTGAAATTCAATAATTCATTTTAATTTTTAAAGATCCAATTCTAACAATTACGGAACATCTGAATTTAATAAACTATCTGACTTTGCTGAAATGCTTTTCACATAAAGCCGGAAATATTTAACAAGAATAAAATGAAATGTTGTTCAATTTCATACGGTTTCAAAACCGTTTCTATAGGAGTAATGAAGCAAACATACTTTGCAACCAAAGGGCAGTACACGTCCAGGTGGAAGAAACTTCAACCATATATCTCTAGCCTCATTATCTGGTTGAAGGCCGGCTTTCTCATCACCACCAAAATAGGTAGCGTAAATTCGATCAGTCGGTAGCCCATAGACCTGAGGAATGAAAATCTCAATGAAATATATAAATCAACAGAAAGAGAATAATAACTAATACTGTCGCAGGGTATCTCAATGAAATGTACAACCTACTAAAAAGAGAAGAATCACTTCACAAAATTGTGTGATAATGTCGCAAAGGAGGGAGACAATAATTCACTGAATATCATGCACAAATTCTTAAATCAAGTAACAAGGACAAATGTCCCTTTTCTGCATGTGTAGGAAGAAAAATCTACTCTTTGAACCATAGGGTATTGCAAAAGAGGGTGGTTCTAATTACCTTGGTTAAGAGCTCCCAAGCCCATCCAATAGCTTCGGTCTTGAAATAATCTCCAAATGACCAGTTACCAAGCATTTCAAAGAAGGTGTGATGGTAAGTATCTTTGCCGACATCGTCCAAATCATTATGCTTTCCACCAGCACGAATACACTTTTGAGTGTTACATGCCCGAGTTAGCTTGCTGAGCTCAGTATTTGGGTCTGCGGTTCCCAAAAATATTGGCTTATATTGGTTCATTCCTTGAAAAACAAAGAAGTTTCAAAGTCATTAGTTTATCTAGTTGTCGCCAGACATATCAAGAGAAATTAACATAAATAGTTAAGAATCAAGAGCAGGGAATAGAGACAGTATATAAATGAACCTAACTTACAACGTCTTATATATTTCGAGCAAAACTTAACAATTGAAGAATGAATAGATCCCAAAGCTTCAAAGACAAAATAAAAAAAGAACAAAGCATTCCACTGAACTCATCAACAAGAATTTAATTCGAGATTAACCAAACTCAATAGAATCTAAATTCCATAGATCAACTAAAGACAAATTCCCAATATCATCAGCAAAAACAGATAGAAGGGAAACATATCCAAAGTTTTGGCAATCGAAGTATCGTACCAGCGTTAGCGAAGAGAAGAGTAGGATCATTGTGAGGAACAACAGGGCTTGATGGCCAGAACTTGTGACTTTTGCCTTTGAAGAAATCAAAATAAGTATCCCTGACTCTCTTCGCTGGCCACTGAATCTCAGATGGTTCGGAACCCGGCATGACTGCAACGGAGGACGACGAAGAGGAAAATAAACGGAAGTGAGAGAGAAAAGGGCGGCGGAGATGGGAAGAGTAAAAAACCCTAGACGGAGGAGGTTTGGCTGAGGATAACAGAAGAAAGGCTGCTGCGGTCACTAATCTCATTCAAACCCAATAAGACCTTCTCTTCTCTCTCTCTTCTCCTCCTGTTTTTATTTTCTACCGTTAAATTTTATTTAATCCGACTCCTTTTCCATCAGATATATTATTTTAAGAGAAAATATTATTAAAAGAAAAAAAGAGAGTAAATGTCATTCGCTGATAGGTCAAAATCTGAACTTTGTTAAATTCCTTCAATTTTTCTTTTCATATTTTCATATAATTTTTTTTTTTATCTTTTTCAAAGCCATTCTGGAGGTACTACTAGGCTAAGAAGTTTTATAAATACTAATAGGTTTGAATCTACGGTACATCGCGAGTCTATGATATGTTCATGTTTATGGGAAATACAATTTTATTTATATGGTATGTTTTATCGGATATATAGCTACTAAAAATCGTAGTCAATCTTTATCATATCCTAACTTGTAGGGTGTTTTGTGTTGAAGTTTAAGATTGAATAGTTTTTATTTATTGTTCTTACGAGTCCAAACAACGATTAACTACGATCGATCAAAGCAAAGAGAAGAAAGATACGATTTCGAGAGAAAAAATCACAGAATCAGTAATCAAACAGGAAATAGTGAGTCGAGAGAGATGATGATAATACCTGGAAATCGCCTTGTCTATCGCCAAAGACGACACAAACGAAGAGAAAACGTGTTTCGCTAGAGAGAGGGATCGAACCCTTTTTTTTGCCTTTGCTCTACAGTGTTTAACCAATAGCAATGTTCCACGTGGCGTTAGGGTCGCCTCTTAAACAGCTTAATTAAGGACCGTCCCTTATGATTTAATGACACTTTGATTTATCTTTAACCCACAAAACCTTTAAAGCCTCTAAACTCTTTTGCTAACCACCTCCCTTTGGAGATGGTCTTACAAAGTCCGCTGCGGTAGAGAACATCATAAGCGAGTCATACAATGCGGCATTAAAGAGGACTTGCAGCAAATGTCAACAAGTCGGACACAACAGACGTTCATGCACACGTAAAGCGGTGCCAAAACCACCCAAGGAACGTCAAGGACGACCGAGAAAATAACAGAAGACTATTGATGAAGAGAACCCTACCACTCAGCCAATACATTCTTCTCTTCAAAGTTAATGCTAATGAGTCTTTATTTTAGGGTATCTAGTCTCTTTGGAAATGATGTGCACCATATTGCAATTTCGTTGATGATCATATGTTGCAACAAGTTTGATGGTTATGTTGTCAGGTTTTATAATCTTCAGTCATTGAATTAATTTATGTTTTTTTTCAGCTTCTACACCAAAGTAAACAATTTAAAATCGACTGTTAAAACACTAGACAATAACTCATATATATTTCTCTTAGTTTAAAGAAAACATCATGTTATTTTTCTTCTAAATTCCAAGATGGCAAGTTTTTTTTTTTGTCATTAAAGGACCTAAAATTAGTTCAAACGAGCCAAGTCGTTTTTGTTTTTTTCTAAATTCAAAATTATTAAGAAAACATTTTGTTGTTTTTGAGTTAAAAAAATTCTTCGTCGTTTTATTTAATTAAAGAAATAGGTAAATATTTAAATATGGATCCGGCTAATATTGAGGGTTTTTTCATTAAATTCCCGGACAATAATACCAAAAACCTTGTTTACAACGTTTAGTATCGGATGGTCTTAGGGTTTCAATGTTTCACGATGAAAGGTCAGTATTGGACTATCGGGCGTAATTTTAAAATCTCATCTCATGGTCTTATTTTAAATATTTTGAAAACGTTTAGGAACAATTTTGAAAAAATGATAAATTAACTATTATCTTTTTGTCCGACCCGTTTTTCTTACAAATACAAAATAATACCCGAAATTGCGAACTTCTAGTTCTCTTTTATAAGGTTCGAGAGAGTGAGTAATGGGAGGAGTAGTAAAGATTTTTCCCTCTTTTTGAATTTCAAAAGTTTCCGAGAATATCCAAACACCCACAGCTTCTCTCTCTCTCTCTCTCTCTCTCTCTCTCTCTACATACACCGATCTCTCTTCGTTTCGCCGCCGAAGATTACCTCCTCCGCCGTTCCCTTCTCGTCGGAGTCCCCGGTTCTACCATCTCCGCTCCTTCACCAATTCGCCTATTCGACGCATCTTCGTGAGCCACAGTTCGATATCCGTCTTTATTTTTCCTAAATCTTCGATTTTCCTGTTTACTCCGAACTTCTGCTGATTAGTTTCGCCAATCAGGTTTAGGATCTGCGTTTCTAGCTTAATTTGATGTTTCCTGTTACTCGATTTCCTACCTTTGCTTATGCGAACAAGAAATCGCAACGGGAACCTAGTTTAGAAATAGCGATTACACTTTCGAACGAATGAGACTGAACGATACTTTCAATTGTGATGTATTTTGGTCTGGGTACCGTTGGAAGCTAAATCGTTGCTTTATTGACAGATAGCCTCCAGATATGGGTGTCGAGGATTATCATGTGATAGAGCTCGTCGGTGAAGGCTCTTTTGGGAGGGTTTACAAAGGAAGACGCAAGTATACCGGCCAGGTAAATATATTGTTGTTTGATGCTGCTCATTTTCATCCGCTACTTCACTCAGCTTATCATATCTTAATTTGGTAAATTTATACTCATTTATTGCTCCAGACGGTGGCGATGAAGTTCATCATGAAACAGGGAAAGAGTGACAAGGATATACATAGTCTAAGGCAAGAAATCGAGGTCAGTAAATTTCTTAAGTCCCTGGGCTTACATGCTTCACTTCATTTGACACTATCAACTTTAATTCCTATCCCAATCTATTTTTAATATTATTGGATTTGACCAATGTTTTTTTATGCCTCAGATATTGCGGAAGCTCAAGCATGAGAATATAATTGAAATGCTCGACTCCTTTGAAAACACGCGGGAGTTCTGTGTTGTCACTGAGTTTGCCCAAGTACTTTTCTCACTGTTGTCTGTAGAATAAAACCTGTACTTATATGTTCAAATTAAGAATCATGATGGAGCACCTAATTTCACAGGGTGAACTGTTTGAGATTCTTGAAGATGACAAGTGCCTTCCAGAAGAGCAAGTTCAAGCAATCGCAAAGCAGTTGGTAACACGTTATTGGCCAACATGGCTCTTATCTTCATATCTGATTTCTCCTTTTTATCATTTAATAAGACCATGTCGAAACTTTCAGGTAAAAGCTTTGCATTACTTGCATTCTAACCGTATAATTCATCGTGACATGAAGCCACAAAACATTCTTATTGGTGCTGGGTCTGTCGTTAAGGTAATATAACCTTCCTTTTGCTGCTTCTAAGAATTAAGTTTCAAAAGCTGTTTCTATGCTGCCCTCACACATCAGTTGCATATTGTCGTTTCTCAAAGAAAAGAAGTAAGAGATATTATAAGTTCATACTTACAATACGATTCCTCAACTCTTATTCTCTTCTTACGGGTACCAGCTTACATATTAACTTATTGAAAATGATTTATGACCCATGGATTTTTCATTCTGTTATTGTTCAGAAAACTAAGTTTATCTTGTAAGTACTAGAGATGGATATGGCTAGTCAGGAATCTCATATAATTAGCTAAATTAAGTAAAAACAAAATTACTTTTCAGTCCAACTGGATCATAATTTTTTTCTTTTACTTCTCTTTGGCATCATCTTACTGTATTCCCTTTGATATTTCAGCTATGTGATTTTGGTTTTGCTCGAGCTATGTCCACCAACACCGTGGTTTTACGATCCATTAAAGGTTAAACATCTTTATTTTCTTTAGGTGTCTTAATGAATGTATAACTCAATAAGTCGCTCCTTGTTATTAATCCAAAATCTTACGTCAGGCACTCCTCTGTACATGGCGCCAGAGCTTGTGAGAGAACAGCCATACAATCACACTGCCGACCTGTGGTCTCTTGGTGTTATATTGTAAGTGGAAAAACTCATCTGAGCTGTTGTACTTCAATTTCTTTTGTTATAGAGTTATTATATAACTGTGATGGCTTTTATTTTGTATTTTTTTCGGTTTTGCTTTATTCTTGTGTTATGCACATTTCACTGCACTTGAGAATTGATATGATTCTAATTATTCTTGTGTTATGCACATCAGGTATGAGTTATACGTAGGTCAACCTCCGTTCTACACCAATTCTGTGTATGCTCTCATTCGTCACATAGTTAAGGTATATCAATCTTTTTCATAGATGTCCATAGTCTATGCTAAAAGTTTGAGCTAACATTATAGTGAATCTTCAAGGACCCTGTCAAATATCCTGATGAAATGAGTCCTTATTTCAAAAGCTTTTTGAAAGGATTGCTCAACAAGGTGAATTTCTTTTTTCTTTTTTTTTTAAAGCTGTCCTTCTAACCATTTGTTGATACGTTTGAGACTATTCTTGGACTGGGTTAAACTGTTTGTCTGTTACAATGCAAAACAGGTACCCCAAAGTCGATTAACATGGCCTGCTCTTCTTGAGCACCCCTTTGTTAAAGAATCACAAGAGGAAGTTGAAGCCAGGGTAATGATCTGATATTAATGACTTATACTTTGCAGCTTGAGTCTAATGTACAGAGCATTTCGGTAAAACTGTCGTACAATGAAAAGGATTTGAAACTGGAAAATGTTGTTGGAATAATAGATCACTAAGAACATTTTGAACGCTTATTCAGGAAATGCTTACTGCAGTAGTTGACCATAAGGCAGCTTGGATGCTCAAAGGAAATGGAGGGCAACTGAAAAATGGTTTGATTCTCTTCAGTTTGTGTTAGAATCAATTTATTAATTAACTATCTCTTTTATAAAATATATAGTGTTAAATGTCACAGAAAAGTGCGACTCGGTGACCCCAGTTGAGAACACATCTGCGACAAGAGTAGTGGACGTTCAGTCAGATATGAAGAGTGCTGTCGATGTAAATTCTCCATCCCCTGAGGATTTTCTCGGATTCCCAACCCAAGAGGAGATAAAAAGTTCAGGTAATGGGACATGCTATTTGTAAATCTCTTCTTCTTAACTTTGAGAATCAAAAGAATTATCCAACAGGTAGATCTAGTGATGTGATCAATGCATGTATGTAGATATATACATTTGTGTGCGTATTTAGATTTATTTCTGATGATCATTTCCAAATCAATCTAACAGATATATTTGGATATCATCTCTTTATTGTTGGTAATGGCCAAATGCATTTTCTTGTTCATCATAGCATGTAGGCAGTATGCTCTTTTGTTCTAGTTTACAATTCTTAGAGCTTGATTTTTGTTACGGTGCCGTGCTATGCTTGATGTTTGTTTAACACAACTCCTATGATATAAGGATTTTCTTTCTTCTCTTTTTTTTTCCTTCAGGTTTTGAATAATTTCATATATATACAAAGTTCTCCATTTGTAAATTTGCATGTCTTAAAGATTAATGATCAAAATTCACTTACATTTTCCTATGCGTAAAAGAACCTTAGCTGCCTTTGGAGTTTCTCTTGCCTTTATGGACCTATATATCATCCTAATTCATGCTTGGGTTGTTTTCCCCGTTTCAGGTAATGCAACACTAGACAAATTGGAAAATACATCCCGCACTGTTAAAGGTGCAAAAGTTATAGGCGAAGATGATAAAGCATTGGATCTTGTTTTGCTGTCACTGGAAAGATTTTCAAAATCGCCAGATTCTAATAGGTAAAATTTGGCATATACGCTGTTCATTTATTATATATTGTTGTCCTTCTACTTTGTCATAAGAACAGGAACATAAATAGGGTTCTTCCATAAGATAGACTCTAAAACAGGGCTGCAACTCTCTTCCAGTAAATTTTTGTAATTTATGACATTTTCCCATGCATGCATATTCACATGTCCGTTCATGGGTGTGCAGGGACAAAGATGTTGCTTGCTCTGTTCAGTCCCTCAGGATCATTTCCAATTTGGTTGCAGCTCGTGCCATAATTTCAGTTGGAATGATTGAGAAAATAACATGTGCGCTGCTAGACTTTACTGACACTCTTGTTGGGATGAAATCATCCGAGTTCAACAACATAATACCAAAGGTGAATTCTCTTGACCAAATCGTCTGGCAAGTGTTTGATTAGATACCTACTCCTGCTTTCCACTATCAACAAGTATAGGAAGTTCAAGGATTTGTAACACCGACTTTTTTTTTTTATCAGAGTCTCTTAGTCACTAAAAACTTGGTAGGGCATATTGAAGGCAATAGCATACATAGTTCCTACATCAGGCACTGGACCAAAGTAGTGGAAATCTTCATACAGGTGACCTTTTTTTGGGTGCACAATTCTCTTGTCAGATTAAACTACATGTACTTAATTATTACTTTATGTGTGTAGGTCGTTGGATGGGAAAGAGAGGGGACTGGTAGAATTATATATGAGGCCTGTTCTTGCATCACAACGATGTTATCTCGAATTGCTGAAGATCTTAAATCTTCAACTCCTGATTCTGTTTCTGAACAGATTTTGGAGCACGCTAACATGTCCCGCATAGTTGATCATTTGTGTCTTTGTCTTGCATCTTCTGGGTCGAGTTTAGCTTCTGGCTCTTCAGAAATGTTAGCAGCTGCCTGTGAAGCTTGTAGAGCAATATGGATTCTCATAGATACTTCCGAAACGTTCTTCAAGAGCGATAATATGAATATATTTCCTCTAGATGCTTTGCAGAACCGTCTCTCTCAGCATGACAACGGAAACACTGAGTGGGGTCCGTTATCTGAGAAACTTGTTGATACAGTGACAAGAACATATCTCCGATCAAAGCATGTGCAAGTTGCTGTCGGTCATTGCCTTCACCAACGAGTGGAGGCTCCATTAGTTGCTGCAATTCAGGTGATTATGTGATGTTCTTCTTCTTGCTTGTCGATCTTAACAAAATTGTTGTTGGTTGTCTGAATTCACCAAGTTACCTGATAACTTTTTTTTGGTCCACAGCTATAATTGAATTTATTTTCTTTCCGCTCTTTAAACTTAATTGGAAATTGCTTATGTAATGCTTCAGCTCTTGTCAAGATGCTGCCTTCACAATGGAATTATGCCTAGCATGCTTTGTGGTCTTCCCAGTTCACTGCCTATTACGACCGTGGTCAGTGGTGGAGAGGATGGTACAGTTATTTCAGAAATATTTTCTATACTATCCTATGCTTCATTATCAAGCAAAGACCCACAAACAGGAGAAAAAAATAACTTCGAGGGCAGACTAAACAATCTGGTGTTCCATTCATGCCTTCTGTTGGCAACCGTTGCTCAATGTTTGAAGTTAAGTGGGAGAAATTCTGCCCTGTTAATGCTTACAACTTCTCCGAGGAAGCATCTACATCGTCTATCTGCTATAGCCAATCATATTGCCTCAGATGATAAAATTGAAGCTTCTCTTCAAAATCACTCTGCTTCAGCTATGCTTGCCCTCGCATCTATTCTGTCTCTTGAAAAAGGATCTTCTGCTGAATCTTCTGTCTCTGAGATTGCAGTGCCTCTGATTCCTCGAGCTACTAAGCTTTGTTATCATCTTAGGCCTACGCCAAGTAATGAAGGTGAAGTCATATCACATTCTGCAAAGTTTACCAGATGGCATGGGCTTCTGGATGGATGTATCGGTTTATTAGAATCCAGATTGAAGTGGGGAGGACCTTTAACTGTGCAACAGCTTATTGCTAGTGGAACACCATTGCTTCTCATAAATCTGTTAGCTGGCAAACTTTCAAGTGCTTCCCCAGATGACATCAAGAAAACACCCAACAGGATTGGCTTGTCACCTGTTGGTGTTATATGGGCCATTTCGTCCATATGCCACTGTCTTTCCGGTGGCACTTTAACTTTCCGTCAGGTTCTTGTGAAGATTGAAAACATGAAGCTGATTACTTGTTTCTTATCTGATGCTCATATCAAACTAGTAAAAACCTGGGGAGGTCCTGGGGGAGGAAAGGATGGAGTTAGAGAGACAGTAAATGTGATAATAGATCTCCTAGCATTTCCTTTTGTTGCTGTACAAAGTCAACCAGGTTCATTATCTGCCACTGCTTCTGTAAATAGTGGTTTTATTCTCAACATGGGCTCTCCTGGTGTCCGAGTGTACCTGGAAGATAAAGATTTGCTAAAAGCTATAGAAGAGGATATGGAAAAATACATAAAAGTCCTCCTGGAGGTTAGTTCTTCGATTCTGTTTCCTTGATTTTACATACTTATGTTTAAATGTTGATTCGTTATTTCTCATGATTCATAATCTGAAATCTCGTTATAGACATATCACAAGCAGATCTTGACACACGTGATCAATATTTTCCGGGGGGAAAAGATCAGTTAGTGATGTCTTTGTTTCACTGATTTTTTGATAAATTTTCAGGTGGGGGTGCCGAGTTTAATCCTTCGTTGCTTGGAACACCTGGATTTAAAAGATTTGGTGAGGCCTGTTGCTTTTTTGGCCAAATTGGTGGGTCGTCCACGTCTTGCAGTGGATCTTGTTAGCAAAGGTTTATTGGATCCTAACAGAATGAAAAAATTACTCAACCATTTGAGTCCAAGAGAAGTCATACTTGATATTCTGATGATAATCTCTGATCTATCGAGGATGGATAAGGTCAGACACTGGATACATGATACATTCTATTTGTTACCTTTGCTTAGACACAGGACAGTGATGTAAACGATGTTATCTAATATCGTATTGTTGTCAACCGTACAGGCTTTCTATAAATACATCGGCGAGGCTTCTGTTCTGCAGCCTTTAAAGGAATTTCTTACTCATTCGGATCAAAACATACGGGCAAAAGCTTGTAGTGCTCTTGGTAACATGTGCAGACACAATGGATATTTCTACAGCTCTCTTGTAAGTTATAGCACTGGGATTCTTTTACTTTGAGGACTCCAACATTTTGGAAAAGAGTATTCCTTACATAGTGTGCATATTTATTGTGTGCAGGCGGAACATCAAATCATCGGGCTCCTCATTGATCGATGTGCTGATCCGGACAAAAGAACACAGAAGTTCGCTTGCTTTGCTGTAAGATTATAACAAACTAAGAAACAAATTTATTCTCCATTTCCATATACTTTTGATCAAATATTGAAAGAAGGCCTTTCCATTTTTATTTTTATTTTCAGATTGGAAACGCTGCTTACCATAACGACACGTTGTATGAAGAACTCAGACGATCTATAACGCAGCTAGCAAATGTTTTGACAACGGCTGAAGAAGACAAGACTAAAGCAAATGCTGCTGGTGCATTGAGCAACCTTGTTCGAAACTCCAACAAACTCTGTGAAGATATAGTCTCCAAAGGAGCTTTACAAGTTAGTACTACATGGATGTATTAATTTGCCAGGTCAAAATACATTAATTTATTGTGTTTAATTTTGTGTGTTTTCTTGTGATTTTGTGTGCAGACGTTAATGAGGCTGGTTGCAGATTACTCGGCTCTTGCCCTGAACCCGAGCAAGAAAGAGACAGCAGGTGAGTCACCGCTCAAGATCGCCCTCTTCTCATTGGCTAAAATGTGTTCGAACCACCAGATTTGCAGACAGTTCGTGAAGTCGTCAGAGTTGTTCCCAGTCATCGCAAGGCTTAAACAATCCCCTGAGGCTAACATTGCTCACTATGCTTCAGTAATTGTTGCCAAAGTCGGTGGTGATTCTTAAGAAAAAGATAACGTCCCTGTAAATTTATTGTATTAGGATACCCTTTGTGCGCTTTGTAGTCTTCTTATTACGTTGAAATTAGTATAAGAAAATGGGCCAAAGATCTAAGCTGCGATAAACTGAATTAAATTACCTCTATTGCTCTCTCTATTTAGGAGGTTGATACAATTCAAAAACACTTGCTTTGTCATGCTAGATTAACTTTGAGAACTTAGAAATAAGCTATACAGAGGAAGAAATAGCCAGTGTTTTATTTGGCTTCCACAATAACACTATGGTAGACCTTCCAGAAATTTAAGCTATTATCTCACTTCAACACAAACTAGATGTTCTGTCCTATGTTCTTTTTTGGAATTTCTATACTACAAAAAAAAAAAAAAACCTGGACCGTGATGACCACTCCCACAATTAATCCACGAAAAAGCATATGACAACTCTTCTGCAACTAGTCAGGCGCACACTCTGTGTTTTGCCTTCAGGCCATGAGTCTTCCAAAACTGAACATGCTCATATATTACACTAAAAGTATATGGACTGAAAAAAAGACATATACACAAATGTACTGAACAGGATATGCTAAATCTGTGACACATATGAACACAAATAGACGTTATTAGCTAATGGTACTGTAAGCGATGGCCACTTTGAGGAATCAAGAAATATACAACTCAGCTTGGCCATCAATAAAGAGACTCATAAATTCTTCTCCATCAACAGTCTCTTTCTCGATCAGGAGCTGTGCAAGCTTGTGTAGGATATCAATATGAGTTGTTATGATCTCCGTTGCTCTCTTGTATGCCTTCTCAACAAGCTCTCTCACCTCGGCATCTACGATATCTGCAGTTGCCATTGAGTAATCTTTCTGTGATGACATCTGCAAAAACATTTCAATCATATAAGTACCATTCCAAGTTGTTGAACCAATAACCGAGAAACCAAATTCAATTAGAAGTATACTTGTTGACCCATAAAGGGATTTCCACCAGGGCCACCAACAGCAACTTGTCCAATCTTTTTGCTGAACCCAAATCTCTCAATCATTTGACGTGCCACACGAGACACCTGCATGAAATCATTTGATGCTCCAGTCGTCACATTCTCATCGCCAAAGATCACCTCCTCTGCAACCCTGACATAGCATAGCCAACACAAGAGAGAGATGGTTCAACATACTCAGACCCTTCTTTCTAAATTCAAAACCCTGGCTTTTGTGATAAGACCATTACTAACTAACCTTCCGCCAAGTGCTACAGCCATTTGATTCTCGAGGTAACTCCTGCTGTACAATCCAGACTCAAGTCTTTCTTCACTTGGAGCAAAAAAGGTGAGCCCACCAGCTTGGCCACGAGGAATGATAGAAATCTTGGCAACCGGATCATATTCCGGCATAAGAGCACCCACTAGAGCATGACCAGCCTCTGCAAATTCAGATATTCATTTGAGGTGTTTAGAAAACATAAGTATCCCAGCTGCTCGCAACATTTAGTAAGAAAGAAAGCTAACCATGGTATGCAACAAGTCTCTTCTTCTCATCAGAGACAACTGCATTCTTCTTCTCAGGTCCAGCAATGATTCTCTCAAGAGCATCAGAGATTTCGTCCTTGCTTATTTCCTTAAGCTCACGCCTGGCTGCGAGAATCGCTGCTTCGTTCATCAGGTTCTGTAAGTCAGCACCCGTGAAACCAGGGGTCCTCCTCGCAACCTTGTCAAAGTCTACATCTTTACCGAGTGCCTTCCCCCTTGAATGAACCTACAATAAAACCAAACCCCATAGAGAAATAAGAATCTTTCACACAACTCCAGAGACAACCAGTAAACTTAATAAAACAGTTATGAAAAACCTGAAGAATCTTGACTCTGCCAGCTACATCAGGCCTATCCACCGTGACCTGTCGATCAAACCTTCCAGGCCTTAACAGAGCAGAATCAAGAACATCTGGCCTATTCGTAGCTGCCAAAACTATCACACCAGAGTTGCCAGAAAATCCATCCATCTCTGTCAACAACTGATTAATGGTCTGTTCTCTCTCATCATTTCCTCCTCCCATCCCAGCTCCTCTCTGCCTCCCCACAGCGTCAATCTCATCAATGAATACAATACAAGGGGCTTTCGACTTAGCCTTCTCGAACAAATCCCTAACTCTAGATGCACCCACACCCACGAAAAGCTCCACAAACTCTGAGGCCGCGCAAGAGAAGAACGGTACTCCTGCTTCCCCAGCTACAGCCCTGGCCAAGAGGGTCTTACCCGTACCAGGCGGTCCAACAAGCAAACACCCTTTAGGAATCTTGGCACCCAAGGCTGTGTACTTATCAGGATTCTTCAAGAAATCCACAACTTCCTGTAATTCCAGCTTAGCTTGATCAGCCCCAGCAACATCTGCAAATGACACACCAGTCTCAGGCACTTCCTGGAACTTGGATTTAGAACGTCCGAAATCCATAGGACCACCCAAGCCACCAGGGCCACCACCAGGACCACCCTGAGCTCGCCTGAAAAGCAGGAAGAGTCCACCAAAGGCCAAAATCGGGAAAATCAAGTTTCCAATGACAGTGAACAAGTCGTTGCCAGTGGATTCTCCCTCAGACACAGATATATCAACTCCGTTCATAGCCAAGATATCAATGAGGTCAGGGTCATTGGGAACAATCACAGAGGCACGGCGGTTATCAACGGCAGTAAGCTGAAGAACAGAACCGTCTTTGCTGAATCTAACTCTCTCCACTTTACCTTTCTTCACAGCATTAAGAAACTCGCTGTATCGCCACTGAGATCCTTCTGGAAGATCAGATGATTTAGGACTAGGAGCCTTAAGTATCTCGTTCTGAATAAACAACGGCGACGTCGATGGCTTCACTGCTTGAGCTTCAACAACGACAGATGGAGAAGGTGGTTCGTCCACTACAGCTAAAGCTCGCGGAGGCGAAGATGATGACATCGAGGAAAACAGAATAGCTGCTAAAGCTACTTTCGACGAAAACGGCGAATTGGGTTTAGCATTTGGCGAATTGTTGTCTTCATCCCGAAGAGACGATCGAGGGATTTGATATTTTGCGCGGGTGGCAAAGGGAAAAGGGAGCGAGGGGTTCCTGGTGGTTTTAGGGGTGGGAGAAGAGATTATGATATGGGATCCTAAGAAATTTGAAGAACGTAGTAATGAGTTAGAAGCCATTGAAGCAGCTCTCTGTTACTTCTCCGGCGAGAGAATTGGGATTGATGAAATCAAAATTCGAATTGAATTCTGAGAGAGGAGAATGAAGTCTTTTGGTTTTATGTAACGTAGAATCTCGCGACTTGGAGTTAGTCTACGTTAGCTATCTCATATCCACTCGTCCACTGATCGTAAAACGCCACAAAAAATTAATGTAAGAAAATCGAAAAAAATCTGTATAGAGAGGTCGGACACCTTCGGTTCACTTAAAATAAAAAAGCTCTACTGAACTCTAAACCAATTTTAATTCGGTTCGGTCTTCGATTTCTGTGGGATTTGGACCGTTTCTATAAACCGTAAAGTTGCGAATGCACCAGAGACAAGTCTTTACATTGTGACCTTAAATAATACAAACAGCTTTTTGTGGATGGATACATTTTTACAAACAAACCAAAAGGGGAAACAACATGACGCTTTCAAAAGGGTATGCTTGAATCCAAATAAAAGAAAAGAAATTCCAAACATGTCTTGAATGAGGCTCTGATGACTTCACCTAATAAGGGTGAATCACTTAAGCCTCAACACTGTTTGTAATAACAACATTAGATATTTCCCAACAGTGAGAGACTGAGATGTGTACCTTGTGTAGACTCCCTGTAGTGGTACTCTCCAAAATTTGTTGCTCCTTTTTGGAAAAGTGAATCTATGGCACAAGATCACAGTTGCGGTATCTAATGAGATGAAATAGACTATATATCTCAAACAGAAAACACCAGAGGAAGCACAAATGTGTGAGTGATAATAGTAAACTTTTTCTGCAATGAGCTGCCAAGAACATTGTTTGTAAGGAAGCATACCGAACTTTTTAATCTTTATATTTCATATATACCAACCACAAGTGTAAACTGTAAAACAACAGTAAAGGATTTGGACATAATATATCTGAATCTTCCTGCCTCTAGTAAGTGTCCCTTTTCTAATTGCTATATACATACAACAGAACTGTTATTTAATTGCAAAACTGAGACTACGTTGTAAGCCATCTCCAAGGTTGAGAACAGATGACAACCAAACCTGCCATAACATAAAGAGCCTTTGGTCAGATGATCAACCAAACCTGCCATCTCTAAATACTACCATCAGATAGGAAAAAAGGTAGACATGACAATATCTGCGCTGAACTATGTCACATAAGGTAGAGGAATCCACTAAATCATTTTAAATCACACATATACAAAGCTTGATTCCCAGTTTTCAGTACACTACAAGCAGCCAAAAGAGAACAGAATTTAGAAATATTACAAATTAAGTAAAAGCACTTCCTACAACTACTATGTTTCGCGTAGCATAACTGTTCTAGAAAAGATCAAGTGCACGGTTGGTTATTGACTATATGAACAAACCAGTGTTGTTCCCACGTTCTAATATAAGGAAAACAACTGAAAACAGAAAAGAAAAGTTTGCACAAAAGAAAAAAGGAAAGAAAAGAGAATCTGTCTGTCAAACCAGGGGAAGAAATTTCAAATGCTCCTGGTATGGGTTAAGAGACAGACTTACTTGCAACAGAATTCTCCAGCAAGCTGTATAGCACTATATTACGGGTTGAAGAAACTGGAGCCTTCCATGTTTAAAGCAACAAGAACTAATATACCCGTGATTATACCAAACCACAGTAATGCTGATCCTAAATTAAGAGGTTTTGCAGTTTCAGGTCAAGAAAGCAGAGGAAGGAAATCATCAAAAGAAATTGGGTCTCAGTATACCTCCATCATCGCCGGTGCCTCTACCAAAACTTTCAGCTAAAAATTCCGAATCTGATATGTCTGCACTGCTTTCTAACCCATTACTAGTATCTGCAGGTTGAAATCTTGCGTCCAACCCAGAGTTAGAAGGTACAGTATCCCCAAGAGAGTCACCACCAGAAAGTTCATTGTCTTCAGCTTCAGATGAAACTATGCCTTGAAATTCTTCACTCACAATCAATGCAGACAACACGTTCATAAATGACTCTTGACCAATCTCATCTGAAGAAACCTTATCTTTCCGCACAAATGAGCCAAGTTCTTCTGAATCTGACATTTCATCATCCGTAGCATCTGCATCAATGGCTTTGACATTGGTCCTGTCATCTTCTTCCTCCTCCACGTATGATTTGTATGTAAGCCGTACCAGTACCTCACCTGCAGATCCCTTTCTAAACAAACTCCAACCACCACGTAAAACCACTATTCTATCTGTAGGAACCGTATCTTGCAGTAAACTGAGATCAACCTGGACATATAATTAAGTAATAAGGCTATGTAGACAGCAACTTAGACATCCAGCACAAGCAGTAGAGATATGTTCAGAATACTACATAAACGACCAGTGCCTATCAGAGCAGAAATCACAATTTAAATTGTAGTTTCGCTAAACACGTATTCCTGTTAAGCTAGTCAGGTTCATGTGCAGATCACACATATATTGGTATACGTCCAGTTGGTTGCAAGGAAACTGCGAATTAAAGTTCTATCAGGACTAGCAAACCTCTTTTTAGACTGATCAAAAGATCAATATATATAATTCAATGGTTAATCCCTTTCACAGAGTTTGTAACTCTAGCAATGATACACAAAAGTTTGGCAAGGTCGACATGCTCAAAAAAAAAAGTCAATACTTGGTAGTAACTAAGCAAAGGCCCTTAATTCTAGGCACCTGATGTCTTCTCCGATTTGGTTTTGGTCTTTTCAATAACTTCTCAGATTTTCTCAGTCCGAGCCATATAATTTCACAATATCGTGCACAGAATAGTGGGACTCAACTTGACTGATACCTATGCAGTTATTTCTAAGTGTGTGGAAATTAAGTAAAGGTAACTGGTTCCTGAACAAAAGTTAGTAAACATGAGAGAAAGTCTGATACTGAAGTGGAAAAAATCACTGTCTCAAATTATAAACTAGTTTTCAACGTCAATCTATTATTCTATAGATTAGAAAAACTAAGCACCAAGAAAATCTGATTTACCTCTCCAGTACCGATAGCCATATCAGCAAAGCCAAGACGGTCATTGACCTCAATTTGTAATACTTGCTGTCTAGGATTTGAAACAAGGAATTGAAAGTCCTGCAAAGATTATAATACACACACTTATCCAGTTACATTTCAAAACCTTAACTAATAATAATTCACCACCAGATTATGAATGAACCATACCTGATTCCAGATTGGCCGACCAGGAGCCCCAGTGACAGTAGTTTGACTGTTCCTTTTACTACGGATAATTTGATCCCCTAATCTGAGAATTGCATATGGATCTGTTTTACCTGTTACCAATTATCAAGGAAAATGTACAAACTCGTAAAATAATGAAAGAACTCACAAATAGACCCATTTAGTATAGCTACTTTTTCCCAACAAAACTGAATGTACTTGCACAAGGAGATTAATATTCGGTAATAGATTGTCTGTCCATTCTATTTCTCCAAGACTCCAACTATGAAGGAAGCACTGACATGAAAGGAAGTATAGCTTACCAGAAAACATGTGTCGAAGCTTCTGCGCATCTACAAGAGTAACAGATAGTTCCCCGACAAAATCCTTATTGCCTTCCTGCATTTCTTCTGATTTAAGATCATTTGGAACAGGTCCAACAGCTTTTCCTTTCTGAAAATCCAAGACAATTTTCTTTGGTCGGACAAATAATCGAGGCAAATCCTTTGTCAGTAGTTTGGTCAAGAACCTGTAATAGACGATGCTGGGTAAAATTATAGGAAGGGAAAGGAAACTACTATTTCAAAACAACGAGGAACAGAAACACTCAACAGTAAATAAAATGACATAATGGTATCTACTCAGGAAATTGCACCCATGCATCTTAAACGATATGCATAAATTGCAGTGAGTTACAGACATTAAATCATCTAAATTCTAAGCAAGCAAAGTGGCATTTCTGTAGTATCAAACATTGACAAGAACAATTTTTCCAACAAAAAAATCGAGAAGTAACAGATACAACATAACTTACATTGATAGGACGGGGATTCCTGAATTCATCATCCAAACCATTCATAACACACACAAAAATGAAAAAAATGTGTGAGTTGCGGCAAGAGCAAAAGCTATAGTCTCTTCATTAATCAGCAATCGTCAATAACTAAACCAATCCCCAGTCTAGCCAACAGTTTATAAGAAATTCCTATAAAAGATTGTCAGTTTATGAAAGAAGCAGCACAAACAATATCATGTAGTTGCATACCCATTAGATTAAACAATCTGAATGCTGCAAGTTGAAATGTGACTTTTGGAAGTGATACAAACGAACATGATACAGCTCCCACCCAAGGCTGTGTTGGTATCAATCTTAGTTTGACCCAAAGCTCACCATCAATGTCAAAATCCCGGACACCAACTGGAACAACTATAGGGATGACACCGAATTTCAACGAGAGCAGTAACAACATGCGGGCACCACCAGCATACCGAAGGCCAATTTGATACCTATAACAGGAAAAAAGTAACAGGATAAGAAACCACCTTGAACTGAGCCCGCTGATAAACAGCTTGAAGTACCCTATATCCCGAAATATGTAACATCGGGAAGGTGACTAATTGAGATTGTTCATGAAGTTCTACTGATAGGAAAGTTTAAATATATATCATGAGAAGCTTCAGTACCAAACAAGAATACACGTACTGCAAGTCATTGGCACGGCGAGATGTCCTCCTCTCAACATTTCTGACAGACAAAGGCTCATCCCCTAACGAAAACTGCTTAATTTGAACTCGCTGCACATAAGCAGGCTTCTTCAAGTCATCAATCACAGGCTGCAACAAACCAACAAGCCAATCCTCAATTCCATTTCTATACACTTTCCAGAGCTTCCCCAAAACCATATTCACCCACTCCACGGACTCTTTCCTTTGCAAATCCTTGTCTAGGAACAAAGAGAAACTGGTGGGAACCTGTGGCCATGGTCCTGCTCCTCGTTGGCTTCCGTCTCCACCCGTTTCTCTCTGCTTCTTTCTCCACGTCCATAGTTTATCAAACGCGACACCAACGAAGAAGAAGAAGACGAATAGACCAATCACACCACGGTTAATTGGTGGAGACGGGATTGGATGGATTACACCTAACTGGGTCCTAAGCTTATTCACTATCGGATCTTCCCTAAAACTACTAAAATTGGTTTGGTCATCCTGAGTCAGAGACTCTTTCGAATTTTCTTCTTCATTGGAAAACGTAGAAAAATAAAATCTATTCGCAGCCCTTGTACTAGAAGCATCCGTCAGTCTTAGGTTCTTCGAATCCCGGCGAAGTCTGCAGGAAATAAACTGAAAGTTCGAAACTTTGAAGTTCCGACGCAAAACCCAACTCCTTGGAAACACAAAAGCGCCGAGCTCATGAGAGCAAGGACAGAGCAGAGGCCGAGTCACATAAACAGGTAATCGGAAATGCAAGCTCGATGAAGAAGATTGTGGAATCATTTATGAATCGTACCCGACGAAGAAGGAGAAAAATAACGCATAACTGTAGAGTAAAAAACCGTCTTCTCCAACGACACGTAGCATTATATGTGGAAGAAGCTAAACAAATTTGAGAAAGTGCACAAGAAAAAGTTCATCATCTTTTCTTCTTCCTTCTTCTTCGACACGTGGGAGCGGTTCAGTAAACCGATTGATTCAGAGTTAGTTCGGTTAAATTGGATGGGAATTTTGGTTTAATTCGATTTGAAATTCAAATTGAAAAGTATTAACCTCTCTGGTTTAATGTTTGAGCTCAACAGCTTCCTTGATCTTCCATTACAATTTCTTCATCTCAAGCACATACATTGCTTACTCCTCACTTCTCCAATCTTCTACACCCGCCGCGATCTCTTTTTCTCTCATCTTCTCCGTCGCTGCTGCACAGCCACAACTCAACTCCGTTACGCTCGTCGTTTATTATCTCAAATCCGAACTCCCAGCATTCAACTATGGGATTCGCTCGTTGGTCACTTCTCCGGTGGGATTACTCTCAACCCCCGTTTATCTTTTCTTGTTTATCTCAATATGCGGCGCAACGGTCTCGTCCCTAGCCGCCACACGTTTCCTCCGCTTCTCAGGGTTGTTTTCAAATTGAGAGACTCGAATCCGTTTCAGTTTCATGCTCATATAGTGAAATTCGGATTGGAATCGGATCCATACGTGAGGAATTCGTTGATTTCGGGTTATTCAAGTTCTGGGTTATTCGATTTTGCAAGTCGTGTTTTTGATGGAACTGAAGATAAGGACGTGGTTTCTTGGACTGCGATGATTGATGGGTTTGTGAGAAACGGGTTTGCGTCAGAAGCAATGGCCTACTTCGTGGAGATGAAGAATACTGGAACCGCAGCTAATGAAATGACTGTTGTGAGCGTCTTGAGCGCTACAGCCAAGGCTGCAGATGTTCGATTTGGGAAAAGCGTTCATGGGTTTTACTTAGAAACAGGAAGAGTGAAATGTGATGTGTTCATAGGGAGTTCTCTGGTGGATTTTTATGGGAAATGTGGTTGCTATGATGATGCCCAGAAAGTGTTCGACGAAATGCCAAGTAGAAACGTGGTTACTTGGACGGCGTTGATTGCTGGATATGTGCAAGGTCGTTGCTTTGATAAAGGGCTGTCAGTTTTCGAGGAGATGATAGAGAGTGATGTTGTGCCTAATGAAAAGACTCTAAGCATTGTTCTTTCAGCGTGTGCTCATGTAGGGGCCCTTCACCTAGGAAGAAGGGTGCATTGTTATGTGATTAAGAATTCGATTGAGATAAACACTACAATGGGAACAACACTGATTGATCTTTATGCCAAGTGCGGGTGTTTAGAGGAAGCTATATTGGTTTTCGAGAGACTTCCTGAGAAAAATGTGTATACTTGGACTGCCATGATTAATGGACTTGCAGCACATGGACATGCAAGAGGCGCAGTTGATCTCTTTCAGACCATGTTAAGGAGTCATACTTCACCAAATGAAGTTACATTTATTGCTGTATTAAGCGCCTGTGCTCATGGAGGCCTTGTGGAAGAGGGTCAAAGGCTTTTCCTGAGCATGAAGGAACGATTCAATTTGGAGCCAAGTGCTGATCACTATGCGTGTATGGTTGATTTATTTGGAAGAAATGGTTTGCTAGAAGAGGCAAAGGCTTTGATAGAGAAAATGCCAATGGAGCCAACAAATGCAGTATGGGGAGCTCTGTTTGGGTCTTGTTTAATACACAAAGACTACGAGTTAGGTAAATACGCAGCCTCCCGTGTGATTAAGCTGCAAACTAGTCACAGCGGGAGATACACGCTCTTGGCTAATTTGTACTCGGAATCCCAAAACTGGGATGAAGTTGCTCGGGTTAGAAAGCAAATGAAAGATCAACAGATGGTGAAATCGCCTGGATGTAGTTGGATTGAAGTGAAATTAGTTTATCAGATGTTTTGGAAGATGAGTTTATCAGATGTTTTGGAAGATTTGACTCCTCAATCTTGACTTTGGGACCTTTACCATTTTCCTCATAAGCCTTCTCTGAAACTATCCATGACCCTCCAGTTATATCCTTCTTTAGTCTTCAACCTGTCGGCTAATTTCTCTGATATCTCAAGATGCAATAGTACAGGCTTCTTCTTCTCTTCTGAATATCTACAAGAGAAACTCTTGTTTACAACTTTAACAGCTGAAGTTGTGTGCTCTTGATTCTCACACCTCGACTTGAGTGCTTCAATGGCGATTTCTGGAGGGATCTTAGGGTTTCTGGCTAGCTGTCTGCACGTCTCCATTGTTAATTTCTTGTAATTGAGACATCGGCATATCTTTGCTCGATCTCGGGATGTCAGATTCGGATGAGACTGTACAACAACAAAACAAAAATCATTACAGACTCCCAATTTAAAAGACTCAATTATAAACTGACAATATCACTGATTCTAAATTTTTTGAAAATTTGAACTATATTTTAGTTGCAGTAAAACATGTGAATAGAAAAATATGTATATAAAGCTGTACATGAAAAGTTATTAGTATTTTGTTTTTTTTTACTATGTATTTTACAAGTTTAACTGATAGTACCATACCAGAAATATTCCCTTTATAGATATTTGTACAAGTAGACTACCAGAAAAACAAGAAGAAGCATACAGTCAAGAACTGTGGCCTTGTGTGTAAATCTGACATGAACCCCCACGGCAGTAACAAGACAGAGTGAAGAATCTAAGGATGAGTCCAATCTTAATCACATATACATCCATGAGTACATACATATATGTACAAAACACACATTAATCTCAAACTTCAAATCTTTTATTTTGGATATAAACTTAATGACTTAGTTTGGCTTTATATCTCAAACTTCAAATCTTTATGATGAATAAAAGAATAGTTGACTCTATATCAACTCTTCATAATAAAATGTGTAAAGCCAAAATGTATTTAAATGCAAATGGCATTGTAATCTGTCTGGCACTTGTCATCTTCTATATGTCCAATACAAATTAAAAGATAATTATTCTCTTTTTTTTTTTGTCTCACTTTTGCAGAAAAAATAACAATTTTTTTTTTTGGCTCAATCAGTTGTAGTTGGTGAAGAAATTTAAGAAAACAAAAACATACTACAAATATTGATTTAATGAGGAAAAAAAAAACTGACCTGTAAATAGATGTCAATGGCTCTGTAAACACCATCAAAGCAATCTCTAGCTGAATCTGGCAAACTCTCTGCAACACCAAGAAACTTGGAGACTTTCAAATTCTGATCTGGAGATATCTCTCTCAGATACTTATCAATCAGTTTCCCAATATCTTTCATATTCCTCTCTCTTGATTCTTCTTCTCTGTCTTTCACAAACACTTTTAGTAATCTTATCACAAGATCCACATTATAAAAACCACCCTCTCTTCTTCCTTCTGCAGATATCAGAAGATCATCAAGTGTTGCTTGTTCCAACATTTCCCCAATTAGGGTTTCTAAACCGGTTCTTGACTCCCTACTTATGCTAAAACTTGATAAAACTCGAAGAACCCACAAGAGTTTCCTGCAGGAAAACGCGTTTTCCCCTGCAGAAATCACTCCTTTAACCGCTGTATCGGCTAAATCTGAGTACTCGAGTTTGTTCCTCGTAAGCTCTGTGCTAGTTCTTGATTTGGTTTGGAGTTTTGTCTTGAGATAATGGAGGAGAAATCTGGTTAGGATTGAGCTTTTTATGTTGGTTTTATAAGCTCCAATGATCTGAGTAAGCTTCAAGATGATCTGTGGGGAGAGATTTGACATATCGTCGAACCACCACTCGTTACTTCTTCCGCAAGAAACAGAACGCAAGATATACCTACTGTCTGATTCAGGGGTGTTCTTCGCCATCTCAGGAGAAAGAGAAGAGGCCAAGGACGAAGAGAGTGAAGAAGAAGAAAATGTCTCTGAGTTCCGAGAGATTTTGGTCAAAGCTGCGAAGATAAGCTTATCAACGAGACCGTAGGAATCTGCTTGGAGGAACACTTGCTCGCAGTTCTTGAGACACATGACGATGTCGTTCCAAGACCCATAGAACACTTCTTCTAGAAACTTCTCGGTCTGGAGGAAGAGATTAGAGAGAGAGAACTTCTCTGTCATGCCTAGATAAACAGAGCAGCAGTACAAAGTCGGGACATTTGAGACATCAACTGAGATATCTCCGTTGTTGTAACAGAACCTTGAAATCAACTCAAACCCATCTGGTCCACCGGGAAAATCATCAATCTCGATAGTGATGATCTCTGGAGATTTATTTTTCTTGTTTCTCTTCTTTTTGCTTAGTTTTATTATCTTCCTCAAGCTTCCAGAGTACTCCGTGATTACATCCTAAATATAAGAAAAACAGAGCACAGAGAGAATTAAGAACAGAGCAGCAACAAGACTGTGAATTTTGAACTGGGTTTTAGCTTTTGGGATTGGTTCTTTACCTGGTTGAGGAAGAAAGTGTATTGGCCATCGAGAATGATCTTAAGATCGTGGAGAAGAGACATTGGATTGAAAGCCTAATGAGTCTTGTGACTTGTGTGAGGAGAGCTTTTATTTTATTTTTCTGTTCTTACTCTGTTTTTTTTTTTTTTGGTTGGGAGTATATAGAGCAATAATTATAGTGGGCACATGTAAATGAGTGGGGGATATATATATAGTGTTTCATTTGTCTTCATTATTACACCTGTGAATAGAAGAAATGCACACCAAATAAATTAATTAAATCATAAATTCAAAGAGGAATTAGAGGGAAGTATAAGACAAAGTTTATGTTGGACTATATATAGTAGTAATGTTAAAAACAAAACAAACTATAGAAAACCACATAAAATTTTCAAATAATCTCAAATTCCCAAAAAAAAATTGATCTTTTCCGTTTGTCATGTTTTGTTGGTTTTCAAAAGAATGCCAATGAAAGTTTGATTCCTATACATAGAGAAGGATTGACTTTCAAAAAACAATTGATAATTTTATCTTTTCTTATCCAAGTGCACATTTTTTCCATTATACCAACCTTCTCTCTCTTTTTTTTCATATCTATAGAAAGTATTTTTTGTATTTTTTGTCATCATATCTATAGAAAGTATCTGGAAGTGTTCTATGAGGTTCTGTTTTAGGCCTTTACTTGCCAGATTATGAAGCCTTCGTTTCGAGAGATTTTCTCTCCTGTGATAGGAGGAAGCAGTTGTTATCGATGGGTTGGCCGTGGGCAGCATTGATTGTTCTCATTCTCAGTGACTTCAATGGAAAAGAGGGTGTTGATGGCTTAGATCTTGTGATTATCTTCGGTTGGTTATTTGTTTGCCTTATTCTTAGTTGTTGGTGTTGATTTCTTTTGTTGTTGGCTTTCAATTTTCTGTTTTGTATTTTCAGTTGTTTTTCTCAATTAGTTTTAGTTTTCGGGGACTTTCCTTCGTTCGTCGGCTTAGTTTCCCTTGTTTGGGTTTTAGACTCCGGCCTCCGGAGATATCTTTGTCTTCCGCCGGCTTAGTTTGTATTTCATGTTGTATGTTTTCAAGTATTTTCAATATCATCAGATGACAAAAAAAATCTATAGAAAGTATAGTTTTTTACTTTTCAGTGTCAAGTAGTTTGTTTGTGTATTCAGTTCATAATTTTACATGAGCTTTCCAAAATCAAGCATGAATAGAATCATAAGTTCTGGTGGTAACATTTAAAACTCAAACGTCTGAAAAAGTATCAACAGTCTATTGTACTTTCATCACTTTTATCTTTTAACTTGTTTTATGTTTTTCACTAACATGAGAATTCTGGGAAACACCATTGTAGTGCATGTGAATAATTGTGGGGTCTTAGACGAAAAAGATATTTCTGTTTTAAGTGAGAGTCCATTACAATCTTTTTTCATCGTATTTCCATATCCGACCATGTTCATGACTATGATATTTTCTTCTTTTATCAAAACTTTTATTTTGTTTTAAAGATTTTATTTAGTAGATAGATAGATATATCATCAATTCATCATCATCATCATCATCCCCGCACAATACAAAAGCCCAACTTATTTCTTATCCTGCTTTATTTATTATCCACAAGAATAAAATGTTCCATCTTCTCTCTTTCTATTCCATTAAAACCACATACATATCGATATGATTGGATTGGGGATAAACAAACGAAAAAAGACATCTATATAAACCAAAGGGGCAACTACAAAATAACACAGCAGAAAGAAAAGAAAAAAAAACTAATTAATATAAATTTGCAATTCACGTCGCTTACCAAATTACACGTTAATTTAATACTCCATGCTTTGACATAATTATCAATTTTTCAAAACGATAATCATGGGATATTCTTCACAACATAATCAGAGCAATATAAGTGACTCAATAAAAACAATAGCCATTGAAGTACCAAAAATATTTTTAAATTCACACAATAAGTAAAAAAGAAAAAAAGAAGAAGAAGTCCAAGACGTTGTAATGAAACCGTTGAAGAAGTTTAAGTCGACAAAGCAGATAAGAAACGCTATCCTAAACACTTATGACAAGCCTCTCAGTTACGGTACCTACTTCCACGTTCACGACCATAGTCTCGGTCCCGATCATGGTCATAGTCATAGTCACGCTCCTTGCCTCTTTCCCTATCTCGACTTCTGCTTCTGCGTCTATCCTTATCATAGAGATGATCTCTACCTCGGTCTCTTTGCCTGTCTCTGCTTCTCTCTCTTCCATCTTTATCAATACCTGCCACCAGCATCATACAAATTTTACATTTGATCAGGACCTTTTTCGGGGGTGGGGAAGCAGCAATAAACATCTATTCATCGTTGTTATCTTCCTCTTTATATCTACAGTTAAAAGAAGAAAACTCTAACAAGGAACAACATTTGTTTATTAGAGATCCCTTCAAGGCTTGGGCTATATATAGGCATGTCAGCTGAAGCGTAAATGTGAAAGTTTCCAACAAATCCTTTCCTCCATATATGTTAAGTTTCACTAAAAGTGTCTAGATGACAAGCGGAATTCTTTGAGGACTGTTCACTAACGGCTAGTACGTATGTGTCAAGCCAAATAAATTTCTATCATAATGGAAAGGTTCTACTCAGTATATAAGAAAATACCCTGCTGACATGAGTTAAATTTTTACAGAAATTACCTAGTTCCTCGACTTCCCACCCAGCACGACCAGCAGCAACAGCAGGCCTGTTGTCAGCTTGGTGCGTTTTAACACGGTACTTCTTCTTCAGATTCCCAAACTCATCATACATTTCACCATCATCCTGAAAATATATATGATGTATATGTTAAAAGCGCTTACCAAAAAACTGAGAACTCATATAAAACAAAGAAATTTTTGAGGAAATAAAATTTACTTCTTCAGCCTCACGCCTGCGTCTCTTTGTTTCCTCTAATTCTTGTTCATCCAATTCCTTGTAACCACCACCACGACCTCCCCTATTTAGAGAAAACAAATGAATAAGCACTGGTCCTTTAGGAGAACAAGTTTCTTAATGCAACTCTAATTCGGTCAGCGTTAAACATTACAAGCGGGATATCAATATTTAAAAAAAAGGAAAAGCTTTTGTTCAAATTGCAGAAGAGAGTATTGTCTTTTTTTTTTTCATGTATCTATCAGGCCATATCTAAATCAGAATATAAGAAAATACCCTGCCGACAACAAACTACAAACCTCAAATAAAAAATCTATGATCTCTCCTACATTCACTGTAAATTCATTTATAACCCAAACCATCAGCTCAAATATTGCAAATAGCAATACAAAGGCAATCGCATCATTGGCATTGAGTCATACCTCACACCACCTTCATTCTGACCAGGTTTGTTGGTGTTGCAGATATTACATTTTAAACGTTTAGCCCAGTTGACATTGCCACACCTGAAAATTAAAGAATTAGAACAAATAGAAAAGGTTGCTTTTGGATTTCTCCTGGATTAAAAACCAACAGAATTGGAAACCACAGCAAATTTAACACAAAAATGCATTAATTGAAAGAACCCATATGCATTCACACAGAGCAGCCTCTTGGTTAGGGTAGTAGAAAACACATAGCATAACTTGCATTTAATTTAAAACATGTAATCCTACTTAGTATCAGACACAGAAAAAATGAACATTTCACAAAGATGACTTCCACAAAAGAATTAAAAATAGAGGACACCAAATCAAAACTAAAACCCACCCACATTTCACATTCCATTATTCAGTTTACAGCCATCTGAAGGAAAATTACAAAATTTAAAAACAACATTCAAAAAAAGGAGGAAGAAGCAGCCTCCACAAATGATTTGAGTCAGTTTTAGAGACACAGCAGAGCGAGCCATCACTACTTTCTAAGTTTTTTTTTTTTTTCTGTCAACCTACTTTCTAAGTTAAGAGTCAACTGACATCATCAAAACACTGAGATACAAGCTATATTCCTTCCCATATAAATAACAAATTAGTTTAACATTTAGCAAGGCCACATACTATTTAAATGTTCTCTTGGCTAATGATGAAATTTAAATGTTCTATAATCATGCATTAAACAGTCATTCTTTTGAGAAACTGACCAACCATTTCCAAGCTAATCCGAATGCTTACATTGGACAAGCCCAATCATTTGGACCAAAAAGACCAGTAGGAGCACCACTGGGCTGCTTTCCCGGTGGCCCACCATCAGTGCCTCCACCTCGACCCCTTCCACGACCACCTGCCCCCATGCTGCCACCAGATGCACCAGCTGGTCGGGCAGTTCCACAGCGGTTACAAACCCCACGGAATGCAAAATTCACATTTGTACAACTGCCAATAGAAGGGTATGAGAGCACTACTGCTAAAAAGCAATAGAATACAAAACTGCCAATACAACGGAAACAAGAGCTAGATGAAGCTCCTCACCGATATCACATCACAGACCTTGTATTTGGGCACATCCAGTCACCATCTTGCTGCCATGGCTTGGCCGAAGAATCAGCCTGGCCTCTCCCCCTTCCAGCACCTTCATTAGTTTCCTCCTTAGCACCTCCATCAAATCCAAGAAACTCAACTGAATCACCGGCATTTTTGTTCTTCGACTCGGCCATAAGAACTCCAATGGTGCTTCCATGGAAATCTTTGTTATTGAACCATTCAACAGCAGCCAGAGCAGCATGCGGGTCCTCATAGGTAACAGTAGCATCCCCCTTGGGCTCATCAGTCTCTTTGTCTCTGTACAGCCATACCTTGGGAGTACCAGTTCGTTTGTCTCTCTAAAAACAATGGACAAAAAAAATGTAAGAAACTCGAAATATTGTGAACCATAAACAAGATTGCAATGACGTAAAAATAAAAGAAAACTATTAGTACCTGGCCAATACCATACCTTAAGCAACCCAATGGTCCCAAAATATTCAGCCAACATATTCTCGTCAGTGCCTAAAGGGAGATTGGAAACGTAGACTGATCCATTAGTAGGAGCTCCTTTCGTTGAATATCCAGCCATCGTTACGCAATTTCATCAAAAAACAGAGCCGGCACGAATCTGTAAATGACATTATGACAATACCCACGACTTCACACTTCAATACTAAATGTAAATTCACTTGTAATGTTCATCGTACGAATACATAAAGGCAAGGATAGATTCCGACGAAATACTCAATGAAATCGAGACATTGAAACCTCAAAATTTAGAGCTCAAAATCGAGGAGGACAAAAAGAAGATTCGATCCAGAATGAGAGATAAAAAAGAAAAAGGAAAGAGCGAGATAGAGAGAGGAATCTGACCGGCGATGAGGATTGAGCGGCGAGGAGAGGTCGTCGGATTAGGGTTTGGAAGTGCGTCTCTGCTTCGAGTAAGAGAGAGAGAGAGAGAGAGAGAGAAGAGATCGCGAATAGAGAGATTTCCAGGTTTCCCACAAGGGTAACCTCAATTGTTTGGTGGTTATTTGCAATTTCAATATAGTATTTTCATTTTATTTATTTTCCTTTATATTCCAACTTTTTTTTTTGACAACCATTTTATAACAATTATATATTGAATTTTTAATCTCTTATTCCATTATGGAAAATATATTCATATTTTCTTCCAAAAATACACATAAAAAATCATTTTTTTTAGAAATCAGTATATATTGAAAGACAAGTTATAA
Source organism: Capsella rubella (assembly GCF_000375325.1). Taxonomy (NCBI): domain Eukaryota; kingdom Viridiplantae; phylum Streptophyta; class Magnoliopsida; order Brassicales; family Brassicaceae; genus Capsella; species Capsella rubella. Next base: position 17,312,885 of record NW_006238923.1, read on the forward strand.
CCGCGTTGGGCGATTCTTCCAAAAAAAATTTCCGGCTGGCATCGGCTTCTTTGGTGTTGGTCGGCCCCTTTTTTTCCCGTTTTGTTTGGTTTTTCAACTTTCTGTTTTGTTTTTTTTTGTTTATAGATCAATAACAATGGTAAAGTGATTGTCATGCATGATTATCCCATTCATGTTATTGATTCAATATCTCATCCTCTTTCTTTAGAGTCAAGAGTTTGCATTTTCCGATCAATATCCGGCAATGGTGTTGGAATAATATTGGTGCCTTTTCGCTAAGGATAAATCCAGGCATCTTCCGTTGTTACGATTTTGATTCCTTAGGTCTCCATCACCACTGTGACCATGATCATGACTTTAGTTTCTTTAAATTGATTAAGGACATTCAAATTCAGATATGGGATCCAAGAGATTCAAATTACAAAGTTGAAGATGGTGGAGTACAACTACAGACTAGTCATATATATGGAAGTCGTCTTATGCTCGTGTCAGAGATTGGCATCTCTATTTTTCCTTGCTCAAAGAGATTAAAAATTCTCTACATCAGAGCTATTATTACCTTTGAGTTATAGGGAGCCGTTGTTGAAGTTCAAAACTAAAGATACCAATCTTGGATTTGATGATGTGATATCACTAACTCAATCTGACTAAATTGTTGCTCCCATCAAATTATATTTGTTTGTGTGATGGAATTATGGCTGCAGCGATTTGGCTTATGTTGGATTGAGATGTCAAGTTTTCATGTGGTTTTGGTCAAATATTGGCGACAAAATTTTACTGGTATTGAGCATATTTATTGGATGAGAAATACATTGGCGATGATTATATGGGAGACTATTAAGACAAGAGGTGCGGGTACTTGACATATACGATAAAACTATATGTGGTTATGTCACATATCTTATGTGGAAGAGAGTTGCAGAGACGTCGAAATATTTTAGAAAGATCTAGTACGAAAGTTTTTGTGCCACTGTGTCTTCATTCCAGAATTACATTTGGGCACATCGTGTTTAGTGTTACGTTTTGTGAAAAGAAGTTTCAGCCACATATTGCTGCTTACAACCCATAACAAAGAGAAATCAAATATGAAGTTGGATAATAACTGATTTTTTTATTGGTTAGCGAGTAAAACTACTCCACAGAAAACATCGTCAAATTCCCTTATGCTATATTTTTCTTAATGTATGATATTTACATCGTATATGTAATAATTGTGTTACGATAATTCTGTATATGTTTTTGTAAACAACTCTACGATTTTAATTGTTTTGTTACTTTAAATACAATTCTGAATTATCTGCAGTAAAGAGAGAAACAGTGTCTTGTACCAGTACTAGGTTTATCTTCAAAACCAGGGGGGCTAGATCCCAAACTCTTTAAGTTTAGGAATTAGCGAAATTATCTCATTCTCACTATTTTCGAATATATATGTATAGTAAATATTCATTATATTCCTCATATTTTCGTTACATAACCTAAAGATAAAAAATGGTTTTAATTAATGACGATTAAATCGAGCCACCAGAATGTTGATTAAAGTTCTTCTTCTTATATCTCTCTACTCTCTAATTGGTTAACATAATTTGTTACTTATCTTACACGCCCCGAAAGATGATGCTGGAATTGTTAAAACGAACATACACATTCAAATCTTTTTGGTCGGACTAATCCTAATATATAGTAATATCCAAGAATGCATGTTGCTGTTTCTTTTTCTTTTTTAAAACTTTGTTTTTTTTTTCTCAATTTGCAGCTATGTATTAAATCAAGTATTTTGTTATATTCCTTGTTAGTAAAAGTTGAAAAAACTGAGGATATCTAAATTCAAAAGAGTACTCCATGCGTACAGTTTGTTCATGATTACGCATTTCTCTTATACGTAAATAACTACTTTGATTTATTTTTCTTCGATATTTATATATCTAATTAATCTCTGTAACGATATATCTCAAATAAACGATCTACAATGACGTGTACCATGTATCCATTAACAAATCCCAAATCTGATTCAAAGTAGATTATTATCTCTAAATAGACTAGAGATACACGTACTAACCAAATCGAGTTATCCCTTTAGTAATATTTATTACAAGTTCCTATTTTGGTGTTAGAGACTGTTTTTTTCTCCAACACATATCTATTACACAAGTCTTATGTAATAAAAAAAAAAAAAAAAATCAAAAGAGATAAGAGCGGAAGCTGTCCGTAAAAAAAAACAGAAGAAACTGTCAAAAAGAAGACAATAAGATCTCCACTAAAACTGGGTTTAAAGAACATGGAAAAAACCACTTCCCCGATTCATAAGCCAACATCATTCTCTAACACAATCCATTCCTATTAATAGACCACCAAAACACTTGTATTTAAGAAGCTCACAAGCTCTTAAGTTTTGGAACACAAGCTCACAAGTTTTTGTTTTAAAATAACAAAGCAAAAAGTCGATAACAATCAATAAGTGAAGAATAAACTAATAATGGCTGGAGGAGCCTTTGTATCAGATGGTGGTGGTGGGGGATCAAGCTATGAAGGCGGAGTCACCGTCTTTGTCATCATGACATGTATTGTGGCCGCTATGGGAGGTCTCCTCTTCGGTTACGACCTCGGAATCTCAGGTCAGTACATTCCCTTCTTCGGGTGTCCATTTACTCTAGTTTCTGGCAATGTAATGTGACTTGTTTTGTTGTATAGGGGGAGTGACATCAATGGAGGAGTTTCTGAAAAAGTTTTTCCCGGAGGTGGATAGGCAAATGCACGAAGCGAAGCGCGAGACTGCTTACTGTAAATTCGATAACCAAATGCTCCAGTTGTTCACTTCCTCGCTCTACCTTGCGGCTCTTGCGTCTTCCTTTGCAGCATCGGCTGTTACAAGGAAGTACGGACGCAAAATCTCCATGTTTGTTGGAGGGGTTGCTTTCCTCATAGGTTCTCTATTTAATGCATTTGCCACCAATGTTGCAATGCTTATCGTTGGTAGATTGTTGCTCGGAGTCGGTGTTGGATTTGCTAATCAGGTCAGTCAACAACATGCGCGGTCTTATTGTGTTTATACAGTATGTGGTTTAGATCTAGACATTCTATTTTTCTCGGCCCGGTTTGGTTCAGTTTTCAATCAATTTCAGTCAGATATGGTTCCAAACTAAATTCATTTCTTCTTCGGCTAAGGTTATCGGTTCAGTTTTTACTTTAATCTAAAACAGTTAAAAATCTAGATAAATAATTTATTTTCATTAATATAAATGAATGGATATTGGTTTATTTGATGAAAATTGGTTGTACAATTCCGGTTTTGAATAATTCGTTTGTTATAAAAATACCGTTACTCTGCTTAGTTTGAAATAAATAACTTTATATTTTCCACAGTCTACTCCGGTTTATCTCTCGGAGATGGCTCCCGCAAAGATCCGAGGAGCACTTAACATCGGGTTTCAAATGGCTATAACCATTGGGATTTTGCTTGCAAACCTAATCAACTATGGAACATCTAAAATGGCTCGGAACGGATGGAGAGTGTCCTTGGGTTTAGCCGCTGTTCCGGCTGTCGTTATGGTTATCGGATCGTTTATTTTGCCCGATACACCAAACTCGATGCTCGAGAGAGGCAAGTACGAACAAGCGAGAGAGATGTTGCAGAAGATTCGTGGAGCTGATAACGTAGATGAGGAGTTTCAAGATCTTTGTGATGCTTGTGAGGCTGCGAAGAAAGTAGAGAATCCATGGATGAACATCTTCCAACAGGCCAAATACAGACCCGCACTTGTTTTCTGTTCTGCGATTCCTTTCTTCCAACAGTTTACTGGTATCAATGTGATCATGTTCTACGCCCCCGTTCTCTTTAAAACTCTAGGTTTCGGGGATGATGCCTCCCTCATTTCAGCGGTTATTACGGGTGCGGTCAATGTTGTATCTACCCTTGTCTCCATCTATGCGGTTGACAGATACGGAAGAAGGATTCTCTTCCTTGAAGGAGGCATCCAGATGATCATTTCCCAGGTAAAAATGCTAGTTCGAGTTTGCGCATACATGTGGAAAAATAAAAACAACATTTTCAATTCATACTGTATATAAATGATGATTTCTTACCGTACATATATTGTTTGATTGGTCATTTTGCAGATTGTTGTTGGTACCTTGATTGGTATGAAGTTTGGAACCACGGGAGCAGGGACCTTAACACCTGCAACAGCGGATTGGATCCTAGCTTTCATATGTTTATATGTTGCAGGATTTGCATGGTCATGGGGTCCATTGGGATGGTTAGTACCAAGTGAGATCTGTCCGTTGGAAATCAGACCAGCGGGACAAGCCATCAACGTCTCTGTCAACATGTTCTTCACTTTCCTCATTGGACAATTCTTCCTCACGATGCTTTGCCACATGAAGTTTGGCCTCTTCTTCTTCTTTGGAGGAATGGTTGTAATCATGACCATCTTCATCTTCTTCTTGTTGCCGGAGACAAAAGGGGTTCCTATAGAAGAAATGGGAAGAGTATGGAAGCAACATCCGTTCTGGAAACGTTACGTCCCAGATGATGCTGTTACTGGAGCTGGTGAAGAAAGCTATGTCAAGGAGGTTTGAGAGCCAGAAAAGCGAAGGTTTCAAAAAGTTGAGGCATTGGTTGTGGTTAGCCAGTGGTGTTTGGTTGTTTTTTCAATGGAATAAACCAACAAAACGTGAGAATTTGTGGGCGGGTGTCGAAGAAGAAGAATGAAAAGTTGTTGAAAAAAGTCTTTAATGCTGAATTCTTTTACCTGATTCATTCCAATAAAGCCAAGCAAAATTTGTTTCTTTGCATATGCATTTGTTTTTCTTTTCTTTTCTTTTTACCACCAAATGAAATTAAGAGCAAAAATTGCAACAGCCAAATGCTAGTCACTGAGAACAAGAGTACGATGATCAGTCATGCTTCGATCTACGAAAACCTAACTAACTAGACAATGGCCAAGTATAAGCCAAGAAGCGTAGATATATATTCCCCTATGATGTTTGTTAGATTCTGATAACAGCTCAAGTCTTTTCTATTTGTAAAACTTGTTGCGAGATATACACATCAAACGAGAGACGGTTGATGAAGATCACAACTGAAGAGATTTGTTTACAATTAGAAAAAAACAGTGTTGAGACAGAGGAATACCGGTGCGAATAGGGATTTTCACGCAACAGATATTGAGTTCAAGAGACTATCAATGTACTCCTTAAGCTTGGCCTTCGTTATAGCACCTTCTCTTCTGCTACCTGGAACCTCCTTGCCGTCCTTGAAGAGGATGAAATGAGGTAAACCATAAACCTTGAAATCTGCTATCAACTTGGGATTAGCGTCGTGATCAATCTTTACAATTGTCAATTTTTCACCATATTCCTGAGACAAAAAGAATCATTTCAGAAAACATGAAAACTAAAGAAATCTCAAACTCTATCGTTGTAAGGAAAAGCTCAGAATCGAAATGTATAATCAGTAGTTTACTGTCATTTCTTCAAATCTATTCTCTAAGTACTCGCAAAGGAAGCTCTACTCTAAACACTAGCTGACTTTTTTAGTAGTTTTCGAGCTAAGAGTATATGATTTACAATAGTTGGCTGACTGGCTCATACAAAAAAAATCTCAAATCCCAAGTTTGTATATCATCAAATTTTGTGTGAAATCTCTTTTCTCAAATCAACAGATCTCATTCAACTTCAAATTCTCGCGATTCTCCAGTAGAACAGTATGAATTCCATGATCATCAACACAAAAAGCGATTCATCAAACCTGAGATAAGGCTTCCATGGCGGGATAGATCAATTTGCAGGGACCGCACCAAGTAGCGACGAACTCTACCAATACCGGCAGGTCCGATTCAAGAACCGTACTCGAAAACTCACTCTCCCCAATCTCTTTGATTCCGCCGCATCTTATCGCCGAATTTGAGATGTTCCTGGTTCGTCTGCCACCAGACCTGAACGAAAGTAGGTGGCGGTTAGCCGCGACGGAGGTGACCTGAACTGAGCTGAGAGGCTTGACGGAGACGGAAGAAGCCGGAGAAAGTGAACGAACCGGAGGAGTGAGATATGATCGGATAAGAACCGTCGAACTGGAGACGATAGAGTCCATGGCTTCTTCGTCCACGTTCTCCTAATCCTCTGTGTTGGTTGACTCAGCAGAACATACTCAGAAGAAAACGTTTGTGTGGCATAGGAAAGTAAAAAAAATCCAGGTGATGATTTTTTTCAAAGTCCACTGCTTCTTTATTCTTTCAATTTGGCCCCATACTTTTAGAAAATCATACAAACAATCTTCGTAAGTGGGCCGGGCCTGAAGCCCAGAATTCAAAAGTCCTCGCCGGAGAAGATTGAGTTGGCGACACAATCACAGATTCGCTGAAACGTCGTCTCTCGTTCTCCTCTCCCTCTCTCGTCTTCAACGTTTTGAGATTTGCAGATTCCGTCATGACCTCCGGCGGAAACTCTATCGGATCCACCGTCCCAGCGGAGACGGAAAAGATGTTCTTCTGCTACCAATGCAATCAGACGATCACCATCTCTATTACTTCCTCCGCTGATCCTTTTTGTCCTCTGTGCAACGAAGGTTTCCTCGAAGAATACGTAGACCCTAACCCTGATCCAATCCCCAATCTGATTCTTCCGATGTCGGATCCAATCTCATCTCGCTTACCTTTCATCCCAGTCATGGACTTCACGAATCCGAGTTTCTTAGGGCAATCGATGGAGCCACAGGCTACTACTCAGCGACAGCCTGATGCTTTCGATCCGGTTAGATTTATTCATAACCATCTCCTGCAACTTCAATCAAGCGGAATCAATGTTCAGTTTTTGTTCGAGAATCAACTCTCGGATGCAGCTAATCCGTTACCAGGAAATCACGGAGATTACTTCTTTGGGCGTGGTCTTGAGGATCTGATTCAACAACTAGCTGAAGATGATCAGAATCGATACGGAACTCCTCCAGCTTCGAAATCAGCCATTGATGCGCTCCCAACTGTGAAAGTGACTAAAGAGATTTTGCAATCGGAAATGAATCAGTGTGCTGTTTGTATGGATGAGTTTGAAGATGGTATTGAAGCTAAGCAGATGCCTTGTAAGCATGTGTACCATCATGATTGCTTGCTTCCATGGCTGCAGCTGCATAACTCGTGTCCGGTTTGTCGACATGAGTTACCCACGGATGATCCTGATTATGAGAACAGGACTCGGGGAGGTCAGACGAGTGGAGACGGGGAGGGATCATCGGGTGAGGCCCAGACGCCGAGGAGGTTTAGTATATCGTTTCCATGGTCATTCAGGAGACCAGATGCAAATTCAGATTCTGGCAGTGGATCTGATATGGATACTAGAGAAGACGATTTGGATTGAGGTTTGTGATTTTCTATCCCGCTTATCTTGGGCCTGATGTTTGTGTGCAAAGTGGTTTACTTCTTGCTGGCTGAGAAGTGAGAATTGGTAGATATGATAACTGATTCGTTGTTAGAAGGACCTCATAAATGAAATTGTGATAAGCATTCTAGGCATCTGTGTTGATGTCTAACATATGGTATCAGCATGAGTTGGTTTGATGGCATTCAAATTTTGTAGCTTGACTGATTGTAGATGAAAGCATGTAGAAGTATAATCTTTTTTACTTGCTCTTGTCTACTACTCTAGGTAACAGTAGCTTTCATAGCTTACTAGTTTTAGTCTATGAGAAATTAGACCTGCCTAGATTGAGATGCATGAATCGTTGAAAGTCATTACCTTTCAGCGATGTTGAAGCCTAGGTATATAAAGGAAATGGTTATTGTAGCAATGGGCTACTAACTTACTATGTTTAGAGTTTGATTTTGCTTGCTTGTTTTATATTGCAAGATTTCTTGTTTACTCTGTATATTAGCATGTGGTTTTTCCATCAGTCTAAAGATGAACATTTCTGGTTTGCCTCTGTTTTGATTGTACTGTTGAAAAACAAGAGCTTTGTAGATTTAGGATTTAGATGACGATATTGGGGAACTCGTAAATGGAAAGTTACCATTATTAACAGTGATTGGAGTGGTACAACTGTTATGGCCTTAGCTAGCTTGACTCAGACTGGTCTAGTATGTTACATACGATGGTGATCAGTTGTTATATTTTTAGATCAATGTGTTGAAGCTAATCCAACGATGGTTTTGTTTGTGTGCAGTCTTTGCTTGGTTTGGAAAATAAAACGTGAAGGAGAGCCAATACAGAAAAAAAAAAGCAAATTCATTTTTGTTTACACTCAAAAACTGATAAGAAGATGACGAAGAAAACTGTATATTGCGTTTAATCAGGTTTCAATGTAAAATCTACTGTACATATCACAAAACGTCTCCTTCTTTTGGGTTCGTTAGGGATTTGATTTATATTTTACGAAACTGAGAATTTTTAAAATTGTAATTTTATCTGTACTGTAATTTGTAATCAAAATGTTTACCGTATAGTTTGTTGCGTAATAAATAACTTTTAAAGAATATTTTTCTTAATATATACTAATAATGCTGGTTGTTGATGTTAAACGTCCAAATGTGCCTACATATTATTACCAAATAATGTAGTGTCACCGATCAAAACATTACTTTGTTTAATTATTCGCTTCAACATATATATATTTCTTACAATATAATAGGACTGTGAACACAACCACAAAAATGTCAAGGTGTTTTCTAGAATCTGCGAAATCGAATATCGTGGGGGTCTACATCAATCTTAATCATATGATCATAATCTTCTTTTAGCAAAGAAAATATAAATTGTTCTTTCGGCATATGAAATGTACTTAACTATCTTTAGCTTAGGTAACCACCCAATTATTATTATTGTTGAGAAGTAAAGTCCCAAATTTTATTATTTTTAGTGACATTCTAACGAATATTCATAACCAAAGACAATTTCAGGTTATGTAATGGGTTGACTACTACACATAAAATATTAAGGATCAATCATAGTATTTGATTGATCCCTTCAATCTTTTATATATGTAAACTAGATCATGTAATTACTCTTGTAAAATACCCTAACAATGTCTGTAGTAGTATATAATCTCATCTCATTACTCAATAAAGATTATCAATTCATTACAACATTTACATGGTATCAAGAGCCAATAATTCTTAACGAAGAAAAAAAAAACATCCCTTCTTTTCTTTGCATCATATTTCTCTTTTTCTTCGCCGCCGCCATGTCTGCTCCTCCTTCTCCCTCAATAACAGAGAGTATCATCACCAACTCTGTTACTCTTCACACGATCAACATGACCAATGTTACGAAACTCACTGCAATCAACTATCTCATGTGGAAGCTTCAAGTTCAGGCCCTAGTCGACGGCTATGGTTTACTCGGCCATCTCGATGGGTCGACTGTTGTTCCTCCTCCGACGACCACCACGGCCAACATCGTCTCGCCAAATCCGGAGTTTGAGATGTGGAAACGTCAAGATCGGCTACTGTATAGTGCTCTTCTTGGCTCTATCTCTCTCTCGGTTCAACCGATTCTTTCTCGTACGACTACAGCGGCGGAGATCTGGACAACTCTGGCGTCGACATATGCAAATCCGAGTAGGGGTCATATTAAGCAGTTGAAGGATCAATTGGGGGTCTGGAAGAAAGGAGATCGCACCATTGATGAGTATATGCAGGGTCTCACGATCAGATTTGATACCCTTGCCAATCTTGGTGCTGCTCTGCCTCATGAAGAACAACTTGATCATGTGCTGGAAGGTTTGCCAGAGGAGTATCGACCTGTAATTGATCAGGTGGAGAGCAGAGACACACCGCCTACACTCACGTATGTTCATGAACGTCTCCTAACCTATGAAGCAAAAATTCTCGCTAAGGCTGCTGCTGTTCCTTCCGGCTACGGCGAATGTAGCTACACACCACAACTCCAACAACAACAACAATCGTCATGTTCAACACCACAACAACAACAACAAGCAGCGGTCCAATACCTACAACAACAATTCTTCTCAGCAAACATGGCAGCCTTCCAACAACAATAACAATCGTGGCTCACGTCTGTATCAAGGTCGTTGCCAGCTCTGTGGTGTTCAAGGTCACTCCGCGAAGAGGTGTCCTCACCTACAGAATCGTCTCTCATTCACTGGTTCCCAGCAACAGAGTCCCTTTACGCCATGGCAACCACGGGCGAATCTCGCTATTGGTGGGGGGGGGTGTAGACCCCTGGGTCATGGACAGTGGTGCAACGCATCATCTCACTTCGGACTTGCAGAATCTCTCCCTGCATCAGCCATACACCGGAGGTGAAGGAGTTCTTATTGGTGATGGCTCTGCCTTACCGATAACACATACTGGTTCAATAACTCTTTCCTCTTTTTCTAAACCGTTAGCATTACGTGATGTGTTGTGTGTTCCTAACATACACAAAAATTTGATCTCTGTATACCGGTTGTGTAACGCTAACCAAGTCTCGGTTGAATTTTTCCCTGCTGCATTTCAGGTGAAGGATCTTCAAACGGGGGACCTGTTGCTCCAAGGCAGGACTAAAAACGAATTGTATGAGTGGCCGGTTAAAGCATCTCACGTTACTGCTCTCTATGCGTCACCGGGTCCACAAGCTTCTTTGTCTTCATGGCATGCTCGATTGGGGCATCCATCTATGTCAGTTTTGAAAACTGTTATTTCCAATTTCTCTTTGCCTGTGTCTTCTTCAACACCGTTGTCTTGCTCGGATTGTTTGCTTAATAAAACGCACAAGTTGCCTTTTGCTTCATCCTCTATCTTCTCAACCAAACCACTTCAATATGTGTTTACGGATGTGTGGACATCGCCCATTCTCTCGGTTGATAATCAGAAATACTATCTCATTTTGGTCGATCACTTTACGAGATATACGTGGTTTTATCCTCTTAAAAACAAGTCCGATGTTCAGATTGTGTTCAAGGCGTTTAAGGCACTCGTGGAGAATCATTTTCGGGAAAAAATTCAAACCTTGTATTCAGACAACGGGGGTGAATATATTGCTCTTCGTGGTTACCTCGCTGCTCATGGAATTGCTCATTTTACTTCTCCACCACATACCCCTGAACATAACGGGATATCCGAGAGGAAACATCGTCATATCGTAGAAATGGGACTCACGCTGTTATCTCAAGCTTCAATGCCTAAACGATATTGGACATATGCCTTCTCCACTGCGGTGTATCTTATTAATCGTCTACCAACTCCTGTCCTTCACAACGTCTCGCCATATCAGAAGTTGTTCAATGTTTCACCCAATTATCAAAAGCTGCGGGTGTTCGGGTGTGCTTGTGTTCCATGGTTACGTCCTTATACATCTCACAAGCTTGATGATCGTTCCAAATGTTGTGTGTTTCTGGGCTATTCAAACACTCAGAGCGCCTTCCTTTGTCTGGATACTCAAACGGGTCGGGTTTATACATCTCGTCATGTCCAATTTCTTGAAGCAAAATTTCCGTTTGCACCACACTCGGTGGTTCCCGATTCCACGACGACGGCTACACTTGGTTCTGCTCCTCTACTCGCGACTCCACTCATACATTCGTCTCCCCCGATCCTTCACCATCCACCCTCCTCTCCGATTTCGTCACACCACAATGCTACCTCCTCTACAATGGCAACGCCGTCGACAACATCAAACACGATTTCCTCGTCTCCATCGATCATGGCCTCGTCGTCATCACAGGTACGTCCCCTTCCCTCGATCTCTCAATCTTCCTCGTCTTCTCCCTCTTCCTCTGAGCCTACTGCTCCCACTGAAAATGGGCCGCAACCCACCCCAGCTCTTACCTCCTCCTCTAAATTTTTCTATTAATCCGAATAGCCCATCACCGGCCCAAACACAACAAAATATCCATCAAGAAAATAATAGCCCAAACTCAAACCAAACACATACCCAAACCTCTTCTCTTTCCATGACCGAAGACTCCTCATCGTCTTCCTCCTCTGCTCCGCTGTTTCCTCACGCTCCGGTGCATCCAAATCCTCCACCACCGCCGGGTAATGCTCATCCCATGGCCACTCGTTCTAAGACTGGGGTGATTCAACCAAATCGTCGTTATGCAAATATGGCCACTCTCACCTCTGCTGAACCACGCACTGCTCTTCAAGCATTAAAGCATGACGGGTGGAGACAAGCTCTAACCGCCGAGATGAATGCTCAATTGAATCAACATACATGGGATATTGTTCCTCCTCCTCCGAATGCGTCGATTGTGGGCTGTCGCTGGGTTTTTACGACCAAGTATAATCCGGATGGCTCTGTTGCTCGCCTCAAAGCTCGGTTAGTTGCCAAGGGCTACAATCAAAAGCCGGGTTTAGACTATACCGAAACCTTCAGTCCAGTTATCAAGACCACCACGATTCGCACTATTCTTGGAGTAGATGTTGATTGTGATTGGCCGATTCGTCAGTTAGACGTTAACAATGCGTTTCTCCAAGGCACTTTAACTGAAGAGGTATATATGGTTCAACCCCCTGGTTTCATTGATAAAGATCGTCCTGATCATGTCTGCAGATTGCGCAAAGCGATTTATGGTTTAAAACAGGCACCGCGTGCATGGTACACCGAACTCCGGACGTATCTTCTTGCAGTGGGTTTCATAAACTCAATGTCCGACGCATCTCTTTTCATTCTCCGTCAAGGTCGCTCAATACTATATATGTTAATCTATGTAGATGACATTATAGTCACAGGGAATGATCGTGTTTTACTTGCTCGTACTCTTGATGGCTTAGCATCTCGGTTCTCCGTTAAGGATCATGAAGAGCTGTCGTATTTTTTGGGTGTTGAGGCCATAAGGACGAAGCACGGCCTTCATTTGAATCAAAGGAAGTATATTCTGGATCTTTTAGCAAAGACGAACATGCTCATGGCCAAACCAGTCGCTACTCCAATGGCCACAAGTCCAAAGCTTCAACGACATGTTGGTACACGGTTGTCTGATCCAAATGAATACCGCAGTGTTGTGGGGAGTTTACAATACTTGGCATTCACACGTCCTGATATCGCTTTTGCGGTTAATCGTCTTTCCCAGTACATGCATTCTCCTACCATGGATCATTGGCAAGCTGTCAAATGACTGTTACGGTACCTGTGTGGTACATTCACACATGGAATCTTTCTTCGTCGTCATAATTCACTCTCTCTTCATGCGTATTCGGATGCGGACTGGGCAGGTGATAAAGATGATTATGTGTCTACCAACGCTTATGTTGTTTACCTTGGTCATAATCCCATCTCGTGGTCCTCAAAGAAACAAAAAGGTGTCGCTCGTTCGTCGACCGAAGCTGAATACCGATCTGTCGCTAATGCATCATCGGAGGTCATTTGGTTATGCTCGTTGTTGCAGGAACTTGGCATATCTTTACCACGACCACCGACCATCTATTGTGACAACATGGGGGCAACCTATCTCTGTGCTAATCCGGTTTTTCATTCAAGAATGAAGCATATTGCCCTGGATTTTCACTTCATTCGCGACCAAGTTCAGACCGGCGCACTTCGTGTGGTTCATGTCTCCACTAAAGATCAGTTAGCTGATGTTCTTACCAAACCTCTTCCCCGTCCTGTGTTCACCCATCTCATTCACAAGATTGGAGTCACAAGAAGTCCCTCCATCTTGAGGGGGCGTATTAAGGATCAATCATAGTATTTGATTGATCCCTTCAATCTTTTATATATGTAAACTAGATCATGTAATTACTCTTGTAGAATACCCTAACAATGTCTGTAGTAGTATATAATCTCATCTCATTACTCAATAAAGATTATCAATTCATTACAACATTTACATAAAACAGAGGAGTGATCGAAACATGGACTAATTCTAATTATTTCTATTGTTACTTGATGGGATTTCGATTTCTTTTTATTATTTTTCGCTTCTGAATTTTTTTTGAAAGGATTCGTTCTCCAAACTTATAAAATGTGACATTCTCTTGAATTTGAATGGGTCAAAACATATTAATAAATGTGATCAAACTCTTAAATAAAATTGATGATAATTGAAAAATACACTCTCTATGTAGAAATCTACTATCATTTTCAAAAGAAATAACATTAGAAGAATTAAGAATTAATAACTTTTGTTTGATTATAATTTTAAAAAGAAAACCCCTATTAAATGAGGAAATTATCGTCATTAAAATCTATGATCACATAATTTGAAAAACAAAATAAAAGCATCAGTTAAAGAAAAATAGCAAGGGGTAAAATAGGAATGTTGACCATGTGATGTGCTTAAAATTCCACTGTTGGGTTGCCAAAAAAGACATTCACAATTGTCGGATATTTAATTAATAGACCCCAAATTAATATAAATTAGATGAAAGTAATATAGAAAACAGTTTTACTAAGCAGAGAAAAAGTTGCATCCTCTTCTTCTCTCCTTCTTCCTTTCTTCAATTCTTCCTTTTTCTCTGATTTTACCAGTCGCCATTGTTACTGTGAAACCCCAACTGTTATATATATATCTTTTACTTTTACACCATCTTCTTTAATCTATATTCTTTCCTTGCTTTTTTCATTGTTTACTGAGTTGTACTAACTCAGGATCACCAAAGTTAATGAATTTTTGGGTGTCTGATTAAGATCGATCTCATCGGGGCAAACCAAGAAGAAGTTCATACATGAATCTCATGTTCCTACAATAAAGTGGGTTCCTGATTGCCGCCTTTTCTCCCTTTTTTTTTTGGTTGAGAGACTAACTTTTAAAGGTAAATTGTATGAGAGCTAGATCGAATCATTTCTTATGAAATCGAGAAATTTTATGTCTTTGTCTGATTTGTGATCGTCTTTGTCTGATACGGGAATTGGTCCTCTGCTGATTAAAAAAAAAAAAAAAACGTTTCTTTTTTCCTTGTGTAACATGATGATGATTCAAGATTCAATCTAAATTAGATTGTGTTCGATCAGATCAATATTTTTTTAATATTCTTTACAATACATCCATTGGATCTTGCATTGCGTTTACTTCATCAAGTTAAGCTTTCTTCATTTAGAGAGAGAACCATAAAGTCTCTGCATTTTCTGCTTCAGAGGATTGTCTAAATTTAGAATCTTTTTCTTTTTTGAGTTCGGAACTCTGTAATAGTGACTGAACATTGAAAGAGCACTTTAGTATAAAGTTTGGTCCCCCCTCATTCTTGCTCTATTAGAATTAGTTCTCTTTCTGGTCTCATTTCTTTTGAACTAAACACTTCTGTCTCTTACAGGAAAATGTCACAGAAGGTTATGCCGTCCATTCAGTCACTTAAATCGATGCCAGCAGACTATAGGTTTCTTGGTTCACCAATCTCAGATCCTCTTGAGAATTCTTCTGGCGCAAGTTTTAGTGTGACCAATTTGATTATTCCACCAAATGGTCACTTGAGGAATGGGGTTAATGGCACTGTAAGCTCTGTTGGGGGAATGGATAGTGCTAATGAGGATTCACCGTATAGCGTGCGCAGCATTTCAAATGGAGAGCGGTCTTCAACTGGTGATGAAGATCCTATTGTGCCCTTGCCTCAGAGTAATGATCACAGGTGGAGTGACACAAGCGCATATGCTCGGAAAAAGGTATCATTAAGGTTCCTCTATCGCTACTTTTGTTGTTTGTTGAATAGCCAAGTTGGACTACTAGTGAACAAACGTTCCTTTTCTTATGTAGAGAGGATTGGACTGACAACTTTTCAATTTCAGGTACTGCAATCTTGGGTCCAACTTCCAAACGGTAACTGGGAGCTGGGGAAGATTTTGTCAACTTCAGGAGAAGAGTCTGTTATTGCCTTACCTGAGGGAAAAGTAAGTGACTTTTTGAATTCCCTTAGGTAGATTTTAATTATTATTTGTAGTGTTTGATCGGAAACTATTTCTACACTTGATACAACAGGTTTTAAAAGTCAAATCAGAGACACTAGTGCCTGCAAATCCTGATATTCTTGATGGAGTAGATGATCTTATGCAACTAAGTTACTTAAATGAGCCAGCAGTGTTGTACAACCTTGAGTATAGGTACAACCAGGACATGATATATGTAAGCCGTTTGTGCTAATATAGTTTACTTTTCCTGTCATGTTGACAGTCTCTTCCCTGAATTTTATAGTGACATGGTACAGCCTCTATTTTTGGTTTTCTGATTTTTTCTTTATGGTGATAGACAAAAGCAGGGCCTGTACTGGTGGCTGTGAATCCCTTCAAGGAGGTTCCTTTGTATGGGAATCGCAACATTGAGGCATACAGGAAGAGATCAAATGAGAGCCCTCATGTCTATGCTATTGCAGACGCAGCAGTCCGTGAAATGATACGAGGTGAGATCATTTTTCTTAAATAGTCAATTGCTTAATATATTACACTCTATGTTTTAAGTCTTATCTTTTTTGTTTTCCATTGCAGATGAAGTTAACCAGTCTATCATTATCAGGTTAGTCAAAGTTTCCTCCTTAAATATTAATTACTACAATTAACAGTAAGCGGAGTTTGAGTGTCTATCTCTGCTCGGGAATTAGTCGTCATGTGCCTCTATATTTATAAAGTGCTGGTATGGTGGGGCTAAATCAATTAGGTAAAAAGATACTAGTCTTGGCCTGTACAGATGCATTAGCTGTGACTAGTGGACCTGCTGAAGTAATCAATTCTTCCACTTTGTGCATCTTGAAGTGTTTTCTTATCTTAAGACTTCTTTTCATCCAGCGGTGAGAGTGGAGCCGGGAAAACTGAGACAGCAAAGATAGCAATGCAATACTTGGCCGCTCTTGGAGGCGGAAGTGGGATTGAGTATGAGATACTAAAGACTAATCCCATCTTAGAAGCATTTGGAAATGCAAAAACGTTGAGAAACGATAATTCTAGTCGTTTTGTAAGACCTCCAGTTTCCACTATGCATTTTGTACACTGTTTTTTTCTTTCTCTGTATTTTCAAAAGTTTATCTCATACTATTTATTTGATGTTAAATTTGACAGGGTAAGCTGATAGAGATTCATTTTAGTGAAACAGGGAAGATTTCGGGTGCTAAAATTCAAACATGTAAGCATAAACCTTGTAATTGCTACTTCAAACTGTTTGTTATTTTCCTTTACGACAGCTGATATAGCTTTTTTTTTGCCCTTAATCTTCAAATTTTGCAGTTTTACTAGAAAAGGTAAGTTCCTCTATATTTTTTTTGCTGCTTCAATTTTCTTTATGTTGGTAGATAATTAGTTAACATTGACATGACTTCTTTTATTGTTTACACTTTCATAGTCTAGAGTTGTTCAATGTGCGGAAGGAGAAAGGTCATATCATATATTTTATCAACTTTGTGCTGGGGCTTCACCTGCGCTTAGAGGTATGATGTGAATATCTGAATCCTAAAACGTGCTTTTGACAATTCTCTTAAATAACAATTATGTGCATCTCTTGCAAGTGAAAATGATTTGTGTAAATTAACATTTGACTCGGTGGATTTTCAAGGTCAATTGTTGTGATATAGAACGTTACATATGTTCATATATATGGTTACTAACTAACTGGTTTGAGAAATATTGTTTATCTGACATTTTATTCCACTCATCGTTTAATCAGAGAAGCTAAATTTGACAAGCGCAAAACAGTATAAATATTTGAAACAGAGTAATTGCTATTCAATTAACGGAGTCGACGACGCTGAACGTTTTCACGCCGTTAAGGTAACTCCCTCATTCAGGCAAACTTTTTCTTCATTCTTTCTCTACTGGTTTGAGACATTTATTCCAACCTTTTGATTTATAAACTCTTTGCCATTTTCAGGAAGCTCTAGATATTGTGCATGTTAGTAAAGAAGATCAAGAAAGTGTATTTGCAATGCTTGCTGCAGTATTATGGCTGGGGAATGTTTCTTTCACCATTATTGACAATGAAAATCACGTTGAGCCTGAACCAGATGAAAGTATGGCTCTTCAGTCCTTAAATAGTGATACCTGCTCCTTTATATATATAATGCTAGTCTGTATTTGTACGAAAAAAATCACCTCTATAGTTTTTGTTTAATTCTCGTGGAGCAGGAGTTTGGTTATAGCAACTTGCTGCTTAATCTATGTGGATCATTTGGCAGGGTACACAATGCAAGACTAAATAAGTGCTGTAATTGTTTTCTCTTTCAGGTTTATCAACTGTTGCTAAATTGATTGGGTGCAACATCAATGAGCTTAAGCTAGCTCTATCGAAGCGTAATATGAAAGTTAATAATGATACTATTGTACAGAAGCTAACACTATCGCAGGTGGGCCTTTTTAGAAAGAATTACTTGCACTTGATTCTTTGTGCGTAATTGTTATTTGAGCAGGGTTGCCTCTTATTTATTTGGCATCAAACCTTGTTTTTTTTTTTTAACTGAATTTCTTTCTTATGTGCTTTCAGGCCATTGACGCTAGAGATGCTTTAGCAAAGTCAATCTATGCCAGCCTATTTGACTGGCTGGTTGAACAGATAAATAAATCTCTTGCGGTGGGAAAGAGGAGAACGGGCAGATCTATCAGCATTCTTGATATCTATGGCTTTGAATCATTCAATGTATGCTCCGTTTTAGTCTCCCTTTGCTTTTTCCGGCATGAACTTACATAATCAAATCGTTTCATGTATGCTTCTTCTGTTAATTTGGTTTGGTTAATAACTTTAATGTTTCAGAGAAATAGTTTTGAGCAGTTCTGTATAAATTATGCAAATGAGAGATTGCAGCAACACTTCAATCGTCATCTTTTCAAGCTAGAGCAGGAGGTAACGTTACCCCTTTCTGCTATGGGTTCTTGTAGTATATCTACGTAGAGCATGGACAATCACACACAAGCAATTGAGTCCTGAAGGCTTAATATTTATTTTTGTTTCTTCCAGGAATATATTCAGGATGGCATTGACTGGACAAGGGTCGATTTTGAGGACAACCAAGATTGTCTCAGTCTCTTTGAAAAGGTAATGTAGGAGCTACTCTCCTCTAGAGTCATAAATCATCATATGCTACATATCAGTATGTCTGTTACTCAGTATAATATTGTAACATTCTGGCGATAAATTCCCATCATCAAGCTGCATAGCAACTGTTAAAAAGAAAAAGAGGTTTGGGAAAGATATATTGTTATTCCAAAACTTGTGTGTTTAAGACAATTAAGTATCATTTTCTGTGCAGAAACCATTAGGTCTGCTTTCTCTTCTGGATGAGGAATCCACATTTCCAAATGGCACAGATTTGACACTTGCCACGAAGCTTAAACAACATTTAAATGATAATTCCTGCTTCAGAGGAGATCGGGGGAAGGCTTTCACTGTTGCACATTATGCTGGAGAGGTAGCAGCTCTAAAAATTCAGTGGCACCATTTACATGATATATAGCTGGGTTTGTGGGTTCATTTTGAGGTTTAGAAATCAAGAATGAATCAGTAACCTGGTGGGATTCTTTTTTGACGTTACTTTTACTTGTTGTTTCAACTTAGGTTACATATGAGACGACTGGATTTCTAGAGAAGAATCGAGATTTGTTGCATTTGGATTCTATTCAGCTTTTGTCATCTTGCTCTTGCCACCTTCCTCAGGCGTTTGCTTCTAGTATGCTCATTCATTCTGAAAAACCTGTTGTGGGTCCTTTACACAAAGCAGGTGGAGCTGATTCCCAGCGGCTTAGTGTAGCAACTAAATTTAAGGTTGGAAAAACACAGCTTGCGTCTGTTACTATCAAACCTTTCAAACTTGTTGTGGGTTGATTAATCACAGCTTTCATCTCATTAACGTTTGTTTCCCCTTTCTTGTCCAAAAGACTTCTGGTTAAACATCTTATCATCTTATGATATCTGATTATGACCATGCCTGGATATTCTTTTTCAGGGGCAACTTTTTCAATTGATGCAACGTCTAGGGAACACT
Source organism: Capsella rubella (assembly GCF_000375325.1). Taxonomy (NCBI): domain Eukaryota; kingdom Viridiplantae; phylum Streptophyta; class Magnoliopsida; order Brassicales; family Brassicaceae; genus Capsella; species Capsella rubella. Next base: position 17,332,702 of record NW_006238923.1, read on the forward strand.
ACTCCACATTTCATTCGCTGCATAAAGCCAAACAATGTTCAGTCTCCCGGGTTGTATGAGCAAGGGCTTGTATTACAGCAGTTAAGATGCTGTGGGGTCCTAGAGGTAGTTCGAATATCTCGGTCTGGATTTCCTACGAGAATGTCTCATCATAAATTTGCCCGAAGGTAATACCTCCATCTCCAGTTGCTGCACTTTCATTGTATTGCATGTCCTCCTCTACTTTTAGTTGCAATAATGTTGAATGAACAGTCATATTGTTTTTCTTCTCGTACTTTAGGTATGGTTTCCTTTTGCTGGAGAACATTGCAGAAAAAGATCCTCTAAGTGTTTCGGTTGCAATTCTCCATCAGTTTAATATCTTGCCGGAGATGTACCAAGTTGGCTACACAAAATTGTTTTTCAGAACTGGCCAGGTACTATACTTATTAGTCTGATGTCTTGACGACCACAAATTAGACATTCTTACTGGAATATGTTTGCAGATTGGGGTTCTTGAAGATACAAGGAACCGTACTCTTCATGGCATTTTACGTCTTCAAAGCTATTTTAGAGGGCACCAAGCACGATGTCGTATAAAAGACCTTAAAAAAGGAATTACTATTCTTCAATCATGTATTTCCCCTTGTCTCATTTCAATATCTTGGTCTTGTATATGTTATCTCGTTACAGTAGAGACATATTTAACTTAACTTGAGCTATGGCTTCCTAATACATCCTTCTGTTCAGTTATTCGTGGAGAAAATATAAGAAAGGAATACACGGAGTTATTGCAGAGGCATCGAGCTTCTGCTGCTATTCAAAGCCATGTTAAGAGAAGGATTGCTAGGCGACAGTATAAAGCCACGGTTGATGCATCTGTTGTAATACAATCAGGTGCGGAAGGGTTGATTAATGCTCATGACTAAAACTAACTAAACCTCAAAATGTATTAAAAATCAGAAGTTTCAAAAAAATGCTGAAACCTTTTTTTGCAGCAATTCGCGGCGAGCTGGTTAGAAGATGCGCCGGGGATATTGGATGGCTAAAATCTGGAGGCACCAAGGTCCTCTAAAAGTTTTCATTCTTTTCTTGCATTTGACTATAGGATGTATATGAATATTTCTCAACTCTTGAACTGATTATTTATGCAGAGAAATGAGTCAGACGAGGTGCTAGTGAAGGCATCGGTTCTTTCTGAACTTCAGCGCAGGGTTCTTAAAACAGAAGCTGCTCTTCGTGAGAAAGAAGAGGAGAATGACATCCTCCGACAAAGACTCCAGCAGTACGATAATCGGTGGTCTGAATATGAAACAAAGATGAAATCCATGGAAGAAATTTGGCAAAAGCAAATGAAATCTTTGCAATCCAGTCTTTCCATCGCAAAGAAAAGCTTAGAGGTTGAAGACTCAGCGAGAAATTCTGATGCATCGGTAAATGCAAGCGATGGAACAGATTTAGATTCAGGAGGTAATCATTTCCAAATGGGCCATGGCAGGTCAAGAAGTGTAGGCGTGGGTTTAAGCGTGATAAGCCGATTAGCTGAGGAATTTGGACAGAGAGCTCAGGTATTTGGTGACGACCGAAAGTTCTTGATGGAAGTGAAGTCTGGTCAGGTGGAAGCAAACTTGAATCCAGACCGGGAGCTAAGAAGGCTGAAACAGATGTTTGAGACTTGGAAGAAGGATTACGGAGGGAGACTAAGGGAAACAAAACTGATTCTAAGCAAACTTGGGAGTGAAGAAACAGGTGGTTCAGCGGAGAAGGTGAAGATGAAGTGGTGGGGAAGGTTGAAGAGTACCAGGTATTAATGGTTTCTTCCTTCTCTTGAGATGCACGTCTCATTTTTACACGTTTGATGTATCTGAGGTTTTGGTTTTGTTACTGAGAAGTGAGAAGGCTCCATGGGACTAACAGAGTCATGTTTCTCATTTCCTTCCAAATATATTGGTAAAATCAGTAAATAATTTATCTATCAAATACATATTTATGTCATCTATTTGTCAAGGCTTCCAAAATTCAGTGGACATGTTTGTGTTTTTTGCTATAATTTCAATTATTATACTGTCGTGAAAGGAAAAAAGAAATCAAGATATATATATATATCTTAATCTTAATAGTTTTTTGACCAAAAAAAAAAAAAAAAAAATCTTAATAGTTTAAACATCTATGTAATCATGCATGCTAAGGCCTAAGAGCAAAATTCTCATTGTCGATATCGAGTAGTCGACCAAGCAATACATGCACTCATAGAAAAAGAGACATCTACAAAATTTAATGAGCCAAAGTAGTCACAGCACATTACATTTGTTGAAAGCATCAACCCCGTATGACTAGGTTGTCCTTGTCTCCTGGATGGATTACGCAAGAATTTAATTTGGTCCTAAGACTAATTGGTTCAAATATTCTTCATTGTTTTCCATTATAGAGGATGTGATGAATACCAAGTTACCAACTAATCAAAATATTTATGTAGTTAAGAGTACAAACATCTCACCCAAATCAGATGCTCCGACCTTGCATCATAAACAACATATCTGCTCCATCCTTGTTTAACCAAAATCTCGTGTCATGAACGATTCTTCCAACCACATTTGTTATTAAACCCTTTTTTGTATCCATTACACCCTTCTAAACCCACCAAACAACACTAAATGGAGCTTAGGGTCCTCTCTTGACCAAGTCGAAAACTAAACCCACACATATCCCTTTAAAAATATGTCCCATCATAAGTTCATAACAATGTTTTTATAAAAATTGAAAATGAAAAAAACTCGAACATAAACATCAAATAGAATTGAATTAGATTTGTTCCCAAACCGTCGTTTTGCTTAATTCTTAATTCCCTTATGATGTTTTTTTCGACGAACAATTCACTTCGAATTTCGACATGAAATATATCTCGAAATATGTCTTACACATACAATTCACTTTAAAAATGATTGTTTTCCATTCTAATATGGAGACCATCATACTTATATCTCAAGTTCCATTCTAATTGATGCTTACCGTGTTCATTGATATGGAGATCTTCAAGCTTCAGATTTAGAACTAATTTTGGCTGCTTTCATTAAAAACATATCAAACTTGAGTGAATTTTGTTTAGGTGTTTTTTTTTTTTTTGTTAATTATCAAATTTAGTCTATAATAATAACTTACCAAAAAAAAATTGGAAACTTTTGAAAATGTAGTAATTCAAAAGTTTTGTAATAAAGTAATAACCTAAAAATAAAATGATGATGATTAATTAGTGTATTACCAAAAAATGATAAATAATAAATATCAGACGGATCGAGTTTGAAGATTGGGGGAAGACCAAATTGGGTTCGGGTCGAGATTGTTTGGTTCGTTGTGTTTCCCCTTTCTCTCTCTCTCTCTCTCTCCCTCTTTCCTCTTACGTAACCCTAACGAAGCGGAGGGAGCAATGCTCTGCTAGATCTATCTTTCCTTCAATTCTCCTCCAAAGATCGTCCAAACTCGCCGTTGAATTCGACGAAACTGCAGCAATTCCTTACTTTACACACAAAAAAAGAGAGTGGATAATAAAAGGCCGCCATGGATTTAGATCAATGGATATCCAAGGTTAAAGACGGCCAACATCTCTCCGAGGACGAGCTTCAGCTTCTCTGCGAATACGTGCGCCTTCTTCTTCTTCTCCTTCTTGTTTTTTTTTTTTTTGTGCTTGCTTTCTCTTCTTGCGTCTACAAAACCCATTTCTTTGCTTTCCCGATTCACGCTGTTAGCTTGCTCTGCTTTTCTGTCACTTTGTCTTCTACCTATACTGTTTTCTTCGTCATTTTGGTTTCCGGATTTTAGGGTTTTTCTATTGACTTGGTGTATGGATTCTAGGGATTTAGGGGTAACATTAGTTCTTCTGTAGCCAATTTAATACACTAACGGATACACAAAAGTCCACGCCCTTGCAAAACTGTTATTGGATGATATGTTTTAGTGTTGAAACCCGTAGTAGCCTTCTTCCTTTGCTAAGATACATTGTTAATCAACAAGATGTCTTGTCATGCTTATACTACTACAGGTGAAAGAAATTCTTATTGAGGAATCAAATGTACAACCCGTCAACAGTCCAGTCACCGTCTGTGGTGATATCCATGGCCAATTTCATGATCTTATGAAGCTTTTCCAGACCGGAGGTCATGTTCCCGAGACGAATTACATATTTATGGTATAGACTCTGTCTTTGGGTGTCGTCTCGTACCAGAAAACAATATGGACACATAGTTTTATTAATTTTCTGTGGGGGATTTTCTTAGGGGGATTTCGTTGATAGAGGTTACAACAGTCTTGAAGTTTTCACTATTCTTTTGCTTCTTAAAGCAAGGTACGTATCTTTATAGCAATTCTTATAGTTATGTTTTCCATACACCACTGATTATCTTTCCCTTTCACTGTAAATCATAATTATCTTGAGAATGCTCAGCTGTAAATGTATGCTTCACTGGTAGTAGATCTCTATTTTGTTTTCCGGGAAATTTCTAACTTACTTTGCTGAAAGACCACTCGTTTCCCTGTTATGTAGACATCCAGCCAATATCACACTTTTGCGTGGAAATCATGAAAGCAGACAGCTAACTCAGGTATGTGTTATTCTATTCCACTTATGTCTATTGTTGATGTGCTCTTCATGCAATTCATAGTGGAGAAGTAATTTTGATTTTCTTCCTCAATTGTTATAACTAGCTTTGAAAGTTGATTTTACACATGTGGCAATGCCATGCTAGATGTAGACATAGATATTAAACTTTCACTATGATGAAGCTGAGAAGTGAACTTCCTAGTGAAAATTAGATGTGTATGATCTATTGATTGTATGATCTAAATTTACTTACATAGTGACAAGTGTTAGAAAGTTGGTATGTAAACAATCCAAGACACTCACAAAGAAGAGAGGAAATGACAACAAATATATTGAGTTCTAGTTTAAGTGTCATATAACACCTGGTGTGTAATTTGTGACCTGCAGGTTCATTTTGTTAAATAGTTATTATAAATTATCATTCCTATTTTATATTCTGTAGGTGTATGGTTTCTATGACGAATGTCAAAGGAAGTATGGTAATGCTAATGCATGGAGATATTGCACAGATGTTTTTGACTATCTTACACTTTCAGCTATTATAGATGGCACTGTAAGTATTTTCCTTCAGCTTCTTTGGCATTGTATTATGATGTACCTTCTCATAGAGTAATATGAATGCACAAGTTCTTTAAACTACATTTAAAAAGTATTGCTTCCTCTGTGTAGGTTCTTTGTGTTCATGGTGGCCTTTCACCCGATGTACGGACAATTGACCAGGTTAAAATATGTTTTTTTAAAATTCCATAATCTAATATTAGTCTACCCTGCAAAAATGTTATTCATAATAATTTTAATCTCACTCACTCACTTTAGATGTTATCTTGTCCTCTAGATAAGATTGATTGAGCGGAATTGCGAAATACCGCATGAAGGACCCTTCTGTGATCTTATGTGGAGTGATCCTGAAGATATTGAGACATGGGCTGTCAGTCCACGTGGAGCTGGTTGGCTTTTTGGGTCTAGGGTTACCACGGAGGTATGAATCTTTATTTAGGTTGAAATTTGAATAGTCTGGATAAAGCATACATGTATCTCTGTTTACTGATCTTTGGTTTTGCTTCTTGTGCAGTTTAACCATATTAACAATCTTGATCTAGTATGTCGTGCACACCAGCTTGTACAAGAAGGTCTCAAGTACATGTTCCAAGATAAAGGTCTTGTAACTGTAAGTGTCTTGTTTTTTTATGATTCATTCTGGATATTTGGAAGTATAATCTTCTTGGTAATGTTTCTTCTCTTATTTTTTTTTAAAGGTGTGGTCTGCACCTAATTACTGCTACCGCTGTGGGAATGTGGCTTCTATATTGAGTTTCAATGACAACATGGTGAGTTATTTGTTTCCTCTTTTCCTACCTATATGCCACAATCTCTCGTATCATGTTCATCTTATTTGTATGCAAGCTTGCTGTTTACTGGAACTTAGACAAGTAGCTCTGGTGAGATAGAGTTGGAATTATGTTTTTGGCATTCATATTAGATCATCTTCTATGGGTTTCTAGATCTTGTAACAGTTGAGTGGGAACTATCTATTTATGTGAAATTTCAGCTCTTGGGGTATTAGAATTTGCCTTCCATATCGATTGTGCTCTCTGTGTTTCTGGGAAGTGTTTAAGATCTGGAGTAATGATTTGTTGAAATATGCTTAATTTACCAGGAAAGGGAAGTGAAGTTCTTCACGGAGACAGAAGAGAACAATCAAATGAGAGGGCCAAGAACAGGTGTTCCTTATTTCCTGTGATTCATGATGATGATCCTAGATCGTTATTAGTCTCGTATTGCTCTGATCAAGTTAGCCATTATCAGCATTGCCATTGGCTTATGTTCTTTTCAAGGTATATCATCTGATGTTGTCTACACTTCCATTGTTTTTTTTATTTTGCTTTTTCCAATTTGGAAACATTTTCTTGTGAAAGTGAATGTCACTTTGGTAATTTTAGTGGTTTTGATGGACTTTAACCTGAACCTCTTCTGGATGTTATTACTATACGTGTTTCTTTTTCGTTTTGTTCCATCTTAGCTCTGTATGTAAGACCAAGTTTTTTTATTATCGCATTCGCAGTTTTTTTTCTTTTCTTAATCGGTTTCGTACGGTCCAGTTAGGTTTTAGTTAATAATCTCAGGCTGGAATAATTCGTCAAGTTCAATAAGTCCACGCAAGAACATAGAGACCATTAGTTAAAACGCTAATTTTTTGTTCATTAATCCTAGCAAAGATTTGATGAGTGTGAGTTAATAATATCGGAACTTATTTGTAAACCGATTCAAAGATTGGTTCGGTTTTCCAAACCGGATTTAACTGGTCATCATCATCTATCAACAACAACAACAACTCGTCGCGAGTCTCTAGGCAACTTAAAAAGCCATAAATATGATAATAAGGGGGCGTGGACTTGTATCACTCGGTACTCACTCTCTCGCGACTCGTAGTCGTCTTCTCCACTTCGATACTCCTCTCTCTTGCCTCCTTCCCCTTGTTCCTCGCCGCTGCTCTATTCTACGGTTGTCTTCTTCTTCTTGTTCCTCGTTCTCTAAGACCGGAGCTGCATCATTGCCATTAAAATCACCGGGAGACATGGCGGAATCGAGATCCCCTCCTGTAGCGAAGAAGGTGGAACATGTGATGGAGATGTTCGGTGACGTTAGGGTCGACAACTACTACTGGCTCCGTGACGATTCTCGTTGCAATCCCGATATGCTTTCTTATCTCCGTGAAGAAAACGACTACACTGATTACGTCATGTCTGGTGAGCCTTTTTCAATTTTACCTCAGTGACGTTGTCAGATTTAGGGTTTCAGTTTGGAGTATTACCTCAGTGACGTTGTGATAATTATATGGATTAAATCGTTTCAGGGACCAAGCAATTTGAGAATCAGCTGTTTGCTGAGATAAGAGGGAGAATCAAAGAAGATGATATATCTGCACCTCTACGCAAGGGTCCTTACTACTATTATGAGAAGAATCTACAAGGAAAAGAGTATGTTCAGCGCTGTAGGCGTTTGATCCCTGACAACAAAGCTGAACCTTCTGTGTATGATACTATGCCAACTGGTCCAGATGCTCCTCCTGAGCATGTGATATTGGATGAGAATATCAAGGCTCAGGAGCATGACTACTACAGAATTGGTGCCTTCAAGGTTGGACTAGGAATTGTTTATTTATTTATTTACTCTTAGAATCTACCATTTGTTAACATGATTTTCCATTCTCTTGATTCTGTCTTCAGGCTAGTCCCAATCATAAATTGGTGGCATATGCAGAGGACACAAAAGGTGATGAAATTTATACAGTAACTGTCATCGACTCTGAAGCCCTAAAACCAGTGGGGGAACAGCTGAAAGGACTGACTTGTTATCTTGAATGGGCTGGTAATGATGCTTTGGTCTACATTACTATGGACGAGATCCTGCGACCTGACAAGGTTTACCTTCAATATTTTTCTCACCCTGCTATCTTGTTGTGCTGGAGGCAGGGATTAACTTTTGCATGATATAGTAAATCTATTTGTATTTATATTATTGCTTTTCTATCAGATTATGACATTAGACACCTTATTGATGCCATATTTTAAAAAAATTTTACTAAGCTTGACAGTACTTATTATGAGAAAATATCAATATTTTTCATGTTCTCAACAGGTTTGGTTACATAAGTTGGGGACAGAGCAGAGCAGTGATGTATGCCTTTACCATGAGAAGGATGATATGTTTTCTCTTGATCTTCACGCTTCTGAGAGCCATAAGTATATATTTGTTGCATCTGAAAGCAAAACGACAAGATTTGTCTTCTCACTTGATGTTTGCAAGCCTCAAGATGGACTTAAGGTGTTGACACCTCGTGTAGATGGCATTGATTCATCTGTCAGTCATCGTGGAAACCACTTTTTCATTCAGAGAAGGAGCACTGAGTTTTACAACTCAGAATTGGTCGCCTGTCCAGTTGATGACACATCCAAGACAACTATTCTGCTTCCACATAGAGAAAGGTATACATCTTTGTTAGAATCTTTTTGCCATTTCCTATCCAAACCCAAATGAAGTCCCAACTACTTTTTTTTTGTCTCATGTATGTTCTTTGGCTTAGACTACATGAATGCCTGGGGTTGTTTTTATATTTCTTATTCATTTTTATTATGCATTTAACTTCAAGTCACTTATGTTATATGTTTGACATGGACAGTGTAAAGATTCAGGAAATTCAGCTTTTTCAAGATCATCTCGCAGTATTTGAGCGTGAACAGGGACTCCAGAAGATAACAGTTCATAGGCTCCCTGCTGAAGGACAGCCACTGGGAGGTCTCCAAGGTGGTCGTAGTGTTAGCTTTGTTGACCCGGTCTATTCAGTTGACTCAACAGAGTCTGAATTTGCGTCCAATGTTTTAAGGTTTCGCTACAGTTCCATGAAAACACCTCCTTCTGTGTATGACTATGACATGGACAGTGGAACTTCCGTTGTCAAGAAGATTGACACAGTAAGTAAACTACTTATTCATGCCAAGTCCCTTCCTAAGGATCTATTTCCTTGCCCTCTGCACATTTAGTTACGGAATTAAATATTTGCAATGCATAAGCGTATTTTATTGAATGGTAATGAGTGGTATTGATATGAAATACACATGGTAAATATGAAACTTTTCCAGGTTTTTCTTTTTGGCTGTTACTTTGCTTTAACGGTTTTTGTTTTCCTAATCTGTCTTCTTCTCTTTCAGCAATTTGATCAATTTGATAACCTTCTGTATTTCATTCAGGTATTGGGAGGTTTTGATGCATCAAATTATGTCACTGAAAGGAAATGGGTTACTGCAACCGACGGAACTCAAATTCCAATGTCTATTGTGTATAACAATAAAATTGCAAAGCTCGATGGGTCTGATCCATTACTGCTTTATGGATATGGTTCATATGAGGTATTTTTAGCTGAAGTTTTTATGGTCCTCAGATTCTCAGTTCTTTTACTTATTTTGAGCTAAGCTTTGAAATACTCTTATTTTGCAGATTTCTGTGGATCCATATTTCAAGGCATCAAGGTTATCCTTGTTAGATCGCGGGTTTATCTATGTAATTGCTCATATTCGTGGGGGTGGTGAAATGGGAAGACAGTGGTACGAGAATGGAAAGTTGTTGAAGAAGAAAAACACCTTCACTGATTTTATTGCTTGTGCTGAGTATGTAATAGAACTTAAGTATTGCACAAAAGAAAAACTGTGCGTCGAAGGAAGAAGTGCTGGCGGATTGCTGATGGGTGCTGTCGTTAATATGAGGCCTGATTTGTTTAAGGTGGCTGTCGCTGGAGTTCCTTTTGTAGACGTTTTGACAACAATGCTGGACCCAACAATTCCGCTTACGACATCAGAATGGGAGGTGAATTACATATATTTATATATTTTTTACTTTGCAAAGTACATCATCTGCATGTGTTTATAGTGATTTGCAATGGGATAACCATAAGAATAAATGGTTTTCTCTAGAAAATTAAGAAGCTGTAGTTAAATTCTGTATAATAATGTTTGATATGTGGTTAGTCATCTGAAAAAGGGCTTAAACTTGTCCGATGTTTGGCTTTTATCATTGTAGGAGTGGGGTGATCCCAGAAAGGAAGAATTTTACACCTATATGAAGTCATATTCCCCTGTCGATAATGTGAGTTTATATCTGACTTCTTTTGATAGTATCTGCAATAAATGATTTGTAAGTTCTCTGTGATGATGCATCTGTTGAAAATATAACAGGTAACAGCACAGAAGTATCCAAATATGCTTGTAACTGCTGGGTTAAACGGTAAGCTTTCTTTAGTGCTAGGGACGGTTTAAAAACAAATTTGTTTCTCTTCGAATAAGGGAGCAGGTTCGTTTCTGACCTATCATTTACCTTTGTAATTGTTGCTGTCTGCCCAACAGATCCAAGAGTGATGTACTCAGAACCTGCCAAGTGGGTGGCGAAACTGAGAGAAATGAAGACTGATAACAACTTACTTCTGTTCAAATGTGAGCTTGGCGCAGGTCATTTCTCAAAATCTGGGAGGTATGGACTTAGTCTTTTCCTTTGTTCCAACAATACAACACATGCCATTTTCTGCAATTTAGACTAAGTTTTAATCTTGTTCAACTAACCAAGAAGGTTTATGTGGAATGTGGTTTGTTTGATCAACTTGCAGATTCGAGAAGCTTCAAGAAGATGCATTTACGTTTGCATTCATGATGAAAGTTTTGGACATGATTCCCGCTTCTGGGTGAGTGCTCAATTTGATGGCTGCGTCATGACCGATGATCTCCTTGCATTGTTGTTGAGGAGAAGTCTTAACAGTTCAGGTGTGTAGTTGTTTCTTTCTTTATTTGGTCTTTTTCTTTAAGCTTAGATTCCTCCTTATTCGTAAGACGATATATGCTGTTTCGCGATCTAGAAGACTTACAAAGACCGTTACACAATCGATTGGTTTTTTTCTTAAATTATACAACTTGAACTACAGTATTCTTTTTGGTATGTGTATGCTTCTATTTATTAGATACGTCTTATTGTGCAAAACTGAGAAAAATACATTCCCATTGATTGTGAGACAAATACATCTGAGAAAAATACATTCCCATTGATTGTGAGACAAATACATTACCATATAATATAGGTATGGCCGTATGGGTATCGAAAAGTTAATCAAGCTGTGTATATTCCAATTTTCTTGCGGAAGTCACTCACCGAAGCCCAATTGATCTTAGAACTCAAAAAAGATTATCGTTGACTATGTATGATTGTATGTATTAGGTTAGGTTTATGACTTGAACTTCAAGTATTTGCATATATGAAAATATTTAAAACAATTACGTCAATCATTTAACATATTGTTTGGCAAATATAGATTAGGGAAATTATTTAGTTAGATTACCTGTTTTGGTCCATGCACTTACATGAAAAACTTAAAAAGATTATGAATATAAGTATATGAGACCCGTAATAGATGGGTTCCGACCCGTTTCACGAAAAAGGTATAAAATCAAAGGAACCGGGTTAAACTAATTTTGGCACGATTACAAAAACCCTTGACACACACGTTGAAAGGCAAAAAAACGAAAAACCCTTGAAAGACTCTGTTCGTCTTCGTCTTGGTCGATTCCTCTCTTAGCGAGCTAAACAGTTCTTCCTTTAGCAGCGATGGAGGGCTTTCCACCACCGATTTATATGGCGCAAGTCAATGCGAAGACCAAAGTTGACGAGAAAGTGGATTACTCAAACCTCCCTTGCCCTATTATCTATGAGGAAGTCCACCGTGAAGCATACAGTACACACTCCTTTACTCTTTCTTTTCTGTTTGATATCTTCGTTCTTTGTGTTTGAGAATTCTACTTTCGGAGATCACAATCTATCTGTGTATTGGGTTTTCTGATTTCTGAGTCTTTTGATCTCCAATTGGTATTAGAACCAACAATCGAGATGAGTCTTACGATTGTAATTTGGGTATTACAAAGTATGAATTTGATGTTTGTGATTCCATGATTCTCAGTTGTTTATTGTTAATTTGGGTGTGGTTTTTAAGTGTTTAATTATGAGATCATGTAGTGGTATGTGTGGATCTGTTTTGACTGGTTTGGTTTCACGTTGCAGTGGCTTTAAAGCCAGAACTATTTGAGGGTTTCCGCTTCGATTATAACAAGATGCTGAACAACAAGTTTTTTCTCAGCCATAGGTAGGGTTCATTCAGTTTTTTTTTATTCTTGTTTGGGATTCTTAACTAAGCCTCTCTCTATTGATGGTTTAAAACAGCTTGTTGATGGGACCAACTGAGGTTCCTACTCGATCATCTGAAATCATCAAAATCCCAACTGCCAATTATGAATTTGGTGCTAACTTCGTTGACCCAAGGGTATGTTTATTGTTGTGTGTTGATACAATGATTTACTTCTACAGGGATAATATATAACATTTTCAAACTTCTTAACAGCTGTTTCTTGTCGGAGGGATCATGATGGATGGTAGACTCAATGTGAAAGGCAAGTGTGATTTAACTGATAATTTTTCCATCAAGGCTAACGCTCAGGTAACCATAGAGTTATTGTGCGTCTGATCTACTGTGTTTGTAGCTGCATAGTATTCTCTTTCCATCTATAACCATATTGTTCCTTTATTACTCTGCCAGCTGACTAATGAAGAACCCATGCCACAAGGCGCCTTCTCCTTTGATTACAAGGTGATGACTTTTCTGTGTTCATTGTGTTATCTTATGGGATACAGCTTTTAGCTTTATTTTAGTTTTGACAATCGCCGTTGTTTGACATTTATATAGGGGTCAGACTACAGAACTCAACTTCAGATTGGAAATGGTTCCTTCTATGGAGCTAACTACATTCAGGTAAAGTGAACAACTGTCCCTTGCTATTATTATGCAGCTGTTCTGTTAGATTTATGTAATTAAGTGTGTAGTTAGTGTAGTTTTTTCCCTTTATTCTTGTGGACAATCGTTCTAATCTTTTAGTCACAAGTCGAAATTCCCATCTTTTCACTGATTTATATTTTTATTTGCAGCATGTGACACCACGCCTATCTTTGGGTGCTGAAGTTTTCTGGGTTGGTCAGCAACGGCAGTCGGGTGTTGGTTATGTAGCTCGTTACGAGACTGATAAAATGGTAAGTGTTTCTTCTTACAGTAGTTGGAATTTGAGCAACTCACGACTTATCAATGTTCCTTTCTTTTATAGAATTGTGTTTTACTAATTACAGCACAAAACGAAATTAGATGGATTGATCTTTCTCTTCTACCTTGATTTATTCTTTTCTGTTTCATCTTTTTGAATTTCTTTAAAATGTTTTATCTCATCAACAGGTTGCCTCTGGGCAAGTTGCTTCCAATGGATTGGCTGTCATGAACTATGTTCAGAAGGTTTCAGAGAAGGTGAAATTTCCAGCCTTGTCTTATTTCACCCTTAATCCTAGAGAGGAGAGTATAAAAGCCAAATCACAATTTTCTTAATAATCAGGTGTCACTTGCAACGGATTTCATATACAATTTTGTGTCAAGAGATGTCACAGCAAGTGTTGGGTATGACTACCTTCTTAGACAGGTACATGCCTTGTTCCTTGTGTTTTTGAAACTAGCAAAAACAAAAAACACTGTTGTAATTATGGTAATGGTAATGTCTGGTGGTTTGGTTTAGTGTCGATTAAGAGGAAAGATCGATTCTAAAGGAGTTACTGCTGCTTACCTCGAAGAACATTTGTCTATTGGACTCAAACTTCTTCTATCGGCAGAGGTAAAGAAAAATGTCTTGACTGACTATATCTGTTACCAAGGTAACATTTTTGATCGTGCTTTTGATAATGAATGGTTGTTAAATGAAACCAGGTGGATCATGTGAAGAAGGATTACAAGTTTGGTTTCGGTGTTAATGCCGGTTAATTCCGTACCAAAAAAAAAAACCTTGCGATCGAGAGTCAAAAATCAAAATCCTGAAGATCCGGTTTATTACTTTTTTTGGCTCCCTAGAAAAGAACATAGGCGGAAAAGTTTTTGTCACTGCGGAGGAGGTTATTAATTAGTGGCTCAACTTCATTTATATTTTTGGGAGGATTATAAAAATAATTTAGATTTTGAATAGGAAAAAAACTAGATTGTTATGGTAGGACTTGAAGTTCATTTGAGGAAATTTTGATATTTGTTACAATTACAAACTGGTGAAACTATGACCTTAGGAATTTATGGTCCTGCCGGGATTGGTTAAACCACCATTGCGAGAGCTTTATATAACCAAATTTCTCGCGATTTCCAGCCTAGATATTTTATGGAAAATATTAAGGGAAGTTATAAAAATATTCCCCCGCCAATTTGTAAAAATCCCTAATTTTCGTCTTCAACTGTAAAAAACCTAAATTCTTGAAATGTTCTGACGTTTTATTTTTGTTTGTCCTTTAAATTTTGTTTTCTGTTTTAATTCTAATTCATATTTTATTTTTTAATGAAACATATAGTAAAACATAAATTTGGGTTTTTGGTAATTCTACAATAAAATTGTGTCAATCTAGTTCTCAGATGTTAGAGGGTGTCAATTGAGTTATGTTTCATCAGATTTGTGTTAATCTGGTTAATTTTCACTTTTAAATATCAAAATTTTGTTATTTATAAAATGATAAATTCGATTGATTTAGATGAGAAACATAACCGTTCTAAATCACATATTTTGGATTGATTTAGTGTTTTTATCTGTGTTTTTATTTTCTAATCTAAAATCTTACTATGTTAATGAATCAAATATTAAAATCTTTCATATTAACTAAAAGAAAATGTTAAGAATGAACAATTATAGATTTTGAAAAAAACTTAAAAAAATCAGTTTTATGCCGACCTATGGCATAGACAATTCAGCTAGTTCTATATAGACTGTACATTCTATAAACATAAAATTTCAATCTAATGTTTTATTGATTTCTCAATTATCCTAGTTTTTTTTTTTTTTTTTTTTGTCAAATGTCAACTATGCCAAACCCAAAGAAAGTGTAGTTGACATATATGGGCCGAAGATACATGAAGTATGGGCCGAAAGCTTAGGGCCGAGGATAACGTGTGTTTGAATGATTATAGTTTTTCTTTTATTTTTTTTGAAGTTTTCTTGTATTTGTATTGAGAATTTTCGACGTTTTAAAAAAACTGACGAGAGCGTATCTAACTACAGTATCTCTTCACTTTCGTCTCTGTTCAAAAACGGCGACGTTGTGCATCTCTCTCTCTCTCTCTCTCTCTCTCTCTCTCTCTCCTCGGCTGCTTCTTTCTTTATTTGGTCAACTTGAGAAATCCCTTCCCTTAGAACGAACGAACACTACAATTTGGCTTCACACTCTCCTTCTTTTCTCAATTTTGCTTCTTTCCTTGGTACTCACTGATTCAAACCCTACCCAATTTTTAATTTTTTCGTGTTCTTAGGGTTCCTTTTATCGAAATTTTGGTTTTTGATTATATTGTCCCGCCATTGCATGTTGTTGTTGAGGGGTTGTGTTCTGTCCTGATTGCTTTTCTGGGTTTCTGATTAATCCTCAATTGAAGCTTTTTGGTGATCGTCCACTCGAAATTGAAGCCAAATCATCAAACATAAAAGCCACCGCCCACTTGGAACTTTCTTTTGGTGATTATGATTGTTTGTTTATTTCGATTTAGCATTACTTTCCAATAGGCAAGTGATGCTCGGCACAAAGCATGTAGCTTTTCGTGGTTTGATCTTATCTGGAAACTCTTTACTGATTCGGGAATGTTTGTTTCGGATTAGCCCTTTTCGTGAGTAGATAACAGAGCTCTCTGTAAAGTTATGCACTTTTAGACGATTACATTACTCTCTTGCGTTTTTCCAGGTTTATCAAGAACTTGACTGCTTGATTCTTCTGAGGGGAGAGAGTGGAAGGAGGTCTTCCGATGGATTCCGCTATTGATATTAGTTCAGATAGTGATGTAGAGATACAAGAAACTAGAACTAGGCCTCCTCTTCCCCTACGGTCAGCTGGAGGTTACAGTTCTTACCTATTAATTGTTAGTTTTTGTTCTTGTGAGGTTTGTTTGGGTAGCTTTATGGAGTTGGTGATCTGGGTGCAATGTTTAACCTAGCAGGTTCTAATAGAAGGGATCCCACGACGTTGAGACCACACTTTATTAATGGGAGTTCTTCCAGTGCAAATGGCCACATGAAAGTGGGACTTACAAATCCTGCTTCACGCAATGGTTTTGAAGCCAAGCCATGGGAAGAGCTTGCGGGAAATGGGAGTATCAGAAGTTCCAGAATCCCCAACATCTCTGTTGGAGATTTTGAAACAATTTCATCTCAACAAGCTCTAAAAAGGACACAGCCACCAGCCTCTAATCGACCTCCTTTTCCTCCTAGACCTGACGATGGTACAAGTAATGGGAATGCGAGTCAGTTTCGTGGGCATTATAATAATCCAGCTGTGTCAACTTCAGGTAACAAGAGTAGTGTTGGTGATCGCTATGGTGGAGCACATGATGAGCTAGGCATTGGGCGTGCGACTAATGGCACTCGGATCCTACCTTCATCTGTGGCTCATGGAACATCTGTGTCTCCTTCGCATGTTAATGGTTTTAGTGATCCAGTGCATAGGAATGGCACAGGTGAAGATAGGAATTCGGATAATGACGAGAGGCTAATCTATCAGGCTGCACTACAGGTAGTCATCCTCATCTCAACTTCTACTTGTGCGATTCTCATCTTATTTTTCCTTTTTGTTCTTTTATTCTCTCTGCAACGCACTTCTTTCTTTTACCAGCTACGCGGTTCTTAAACTTAAGTATATAAACTATTATGTCAGTGGTACTGACGACCATTGAATGACTGCAATAGGCTCGTTCCTTCTTGTTTGTTATCTGTCAGAGATGAATAATAGGTTCTTTAGGTTCGGATGTCTTAATTTCTCTATAATATTTGGGACCGAGTAACATGTTTGGAAGCGGTGTTTTTTTTTTTTTTTTTGAGAAACGATTAGCAATAGGAACACTCTTGTTGCATTCATCTCTTATTTCACACAGTTGCACCAAGGTTATGATGTCCATATCAAAGTTTTTGCATAATTGGCCTTGTCTAAGATAGTGTGATGTAAAGAAAAATAAATAATTTGGCCACAACATGAGATGGTGTGGTAAGTGCTTAAAATTATGATAATCAAATGTTTATATTCTGCAGGAACTGAATCAGTCCAAGTCCGAGGTTGATTTACCTGCCGGTCTTCTGTCAGTTCCCCTTATGAGGCATCAGGTATTCATGTTTTGGTTCATCTTCCAGTATCTGTTAGAATGGCCATTTGTACTAAACTCTGTTGTTTCTCAGAAAATTGCATTGGCATGGATGTTTCAGAAGGAAACTTGTAGTTTGCACTGTCGAGGAGGGATATTAGCTGATGATCAGGTTACTTTTAACTTGAATTTCTTTCCGCTAAACTATCTTTCATTTACTAGGTTTCCCTCAAACTCCTTTTGGTCTCTGTGAAGGGCCTTGGTAAGACAGTCTCGACTATTGCTCTTATCCTAAAGCAAATGCACGAGGCAAAATTGAAGTCCAAGAATTCAAGTAATCAGGAGGCTGAACCACTGGATCTGGATGCTGAGCCATTGGATCTGGATGCTGATGATGAGTCAGAAAATGCATTTGAGAAACCAGAGTCTAAGGCTTCAAATGATAGTGGTGTGAACGGTAGTTCAGGCATAAAGAAAGCCAAAAGAGAAGAAGCAAGTACTTCAACACAGAAATTTATCAGGAACAGACCAGCTGCTGGCACTTTAATTGTTTGTCCGGCCAGTGTTGTGCGGCAGTGGGCTAGAGAACTTGATGAGAAGGTTACTGACGAAGCCAAACTTTCTGTTTTAATATACCACGGCGGTAACAGGACCAAAGATCCTACTGAACTAGCAAAATATGATGTGGTTATGACAACCTACGCTATTGTTTCAAATGAAGTTCCAAAGCAACCCCTGGTGGATGATGATGAGAATGATGAAAAAAATGCCGAAAAATACGGTCTCGCTTCTGGCTTTTCTATCAATAAGAAACGGAAAAATGCAGTGGGTTCTTCTAAGAAGAGTAAGAAGAAAAGTAAAAAAAATGCTGACGATTCTTTGTCTGATCCTGACTCTGGTACTCTGGCAAGAGTTGGGTGGTTCAGAGTTGTTCTAGATGAAGCTCAAACAATTAAGAATCATAGAACTCAAGTGGCAAGAGCATGTTGTGGTCTTCGAGCCAAAAGGAGGTGGTGTTTGTCCGGAACACCGATCCAAAACACAATAGATGATTTATACAGCTATTTCAGGTTTCTAAGATATGATCCATACGCAATGTACAAGTCTTTTTGCCACACAATTAAGGGTCCAATTTCCAGAAATTCCCTTCAAGGTTACAAGAAACTTCAAGTTATTTTAAAGGCTATTATGCTGCGCCGTACGAAAGGTATTGTGACTATCTCATTATTCCTTTTAAGTTGTTGGATTGGTGATGGACAGAACTTGACAAGACAACAGTGTTCTATGTCTTGCATTTTGTTATTTGTCTGCTTATCTCTTAGATTCTTTGTAATGAGATTAGTTGTGAGCTTACTTGAGCCACTACTAATGATAGTCCTAACGTTGAGTCCAATAATAGTATTTGGCTAGTGACTTTTCCATTTTATTTTGCTCTGATCTTATCCTTTTACATGATAGATTTCTCATGTTACTCCTATTATCCCCTCACATAGCTGTGTGCTGCTGTTGAGGGTTTCTGATAATCATCTTTTGATCTGCGATCTAGGAACATTGCTTGATGGCCAGCCTATAATTAATCTACCACCAAAGACAATTAATTTGAGCAAGGTGGACTTTTCGGTAGAGGAGCGGTCTTTCTACTGTAAGCTTGAATCTGATTCACGTTCTCAGTTCAAGGTGCTCTTTCTGTGCCCTCCAAACAATCAATTCATCCTTGGTTTACAGCTGTGATCTGCACGTTTTTGAAAAAATAAGATACTTATGTAGTAACTATTACTTTGTGGTTATTGAGGAGTTTTCATTGAAGAAAATCTTTCGCTGTGATTCCTGTCTAGTCTATGTGATGATATTTCTTTCTCTGCAGGCATATGCTGCTGCAGGAACTTTGAATCAAAACTATGCAAACATTCTTCTCATGCTTTTGCGACTACGCCAAGCTTGTGACCACCCCGAACTTGTTAAAGGATATAACTCAGATTCTGTTGGAAAAGTATCAGAAGAAGCTGTTAAAAAACTCCCTAGGGAGGCTCAGCATAGCCTGCTCAGTCGTTTGGAAGCATCTCCCATCTGCTGTGTCTGTCATGTAAGTGCATAATAATTTACGGATACAAGTAGAATGTCTTCAGGTTTCGCCTTAATCTTAGTCCTTAAGTTGCTAGTTCGGATTTTCTTTGCTCATTCATTTCGTCTTTTGTCTCTTTGCAGGATCCTCCAGACGACCCAGTTGTCACTTTGTGTGGCCATATATTCTGCTATCAATGTGTCTCAGAATATATCACAGGGGATGAGAACACGTGCCCTGTGCCTAGATGCAGAGAACAGCTTGCGCATGATGTTGTTTTCTCTGAATCCACCCTTAGAATTTGCATTGCTGATGATTTGGGTTGTAGTTCTTCGCAGAATAGAGGTCTTGATAAAGCAGTTTTTCAGAACAGCGAGTTTAATTCATCAAAAATCAAAACTGTCTTAGATATTCTGCAGTCGCTTTCTAACCAAGGCAGTCCAAACTCAGCACAGAATAGTCAAATGGCTTCTTCCTCGCAGCCATATGACGATGATGATGTCACTATTGTAGAGAAAACAAGTCTGCAGTCAACTTCTTCTAACCAAGGACCCATAAAAACGATTATATTTTCTCAGTGGACTGGTATGCTTGACTTGGTCGAGCTGTCTCTTGTTGAAAACAGTATAGAATTCAGAAGATTAGATGGTACAATGAGTCTAATTGCCAGAGACAGAGCTGTGAAAGAATTTAGCAACGATCCAGATGTAAGTGTTTGCATATTTTCAAAAGTTCTATCTGAAATTATTTTTTTACTTTATTTTATTAGTGGTACATGTTCCCTCTTTTTATCTTGAAACTCTCTTACAGTGCAAGGTTTCCTAAACAGGTAAAAGTGATGATAATGTCTTTAAAAGCTGGAAATCTTGGGCTGAATATGATTGCTGCATGTCATGTTATTCTTCTGGATCTTTGGTGGAATCCAACAACTGAAGATCAAGCTATTGATCGAGCACATCGTATTGGACAAACTCGACCAGTAACTGTAACTCGTATTACAGTAAAAAATACTGTCGAGGATAGAATCTTGGCTCTCCAGGTACGCCCTAAGATCTATATATAGTTCCTTTTAGCTGACTTGTTTCCCCTATCAGTTTCTCATTTCTGGTTCTGTGATTGTTGTTTATCATCAGGAAGAAAAAAGGAAAATGGTTGCGTCTGCCTTTGGTGAAGATCATGGTGGAAGCTCTGCAACTCGATTAACAGTAGATGATCTCAAGTATTTGTTCATGGTGTAGCCGTTTTTCACATCTTCAGAATTTTGATCATGAAGAAATCTTGAGCTGCATTTTTGGTGTTCTTCAGGTTCACAGATTGATAGTGAGGAAATATGTAAATAACTTGTCTTGTTTTCATAGTATATTCATCAAACTCGCTTTGGAAATTGTAAACTAAACATATACAGTATATAGAGTAAGTTAGTTTTTACATACACTCATGACACGATCATCTGCATAAAGAAAAGCAAATTTTAGTCACTTCAACAAGGTAAGAGTTTTGTGATCATGAAATCATAAACAAAGACATAAGCATCCTGTTGCCTTTCAATGTGACATGTATTTATTTCGTTTGTGTTTCTCTGTTCTTTTTGATTTTCACCCGAGGATTGATGATGGCTGGTTGACATTACATTGACAGTAAAGAAATTGAAATTTAGTTATTCCTCAGCTCATCAGGGGTTTGGTTTGCTTTCAAACCAAAATGAACCAACAAACAAATACACCGCCGAGAAAACGCAGAAAGCATTATATGCAGAGGCAGTGGAAGCATTTGCCAAAATAGCATAAGGAGACAGAAAGTCACAATCACAATACAACTAAGATTGTGTCCCTATGTATACAAAAGAAAGGGACTCTGCTCGTAAACAAAAGAGAACACAAAGTGTACACATCCTTCATGTTCTTTCACTTCCTGCATCTCCAAGCTGATACCGAGTATAGAGGTCGATCTTGCCAGCAAATCACTGCACACCCGCTCTCTTCTTTAATCCTATATCCATCAAACCCGCACCCCTGGAGCAATCTCCTAGCCTGCAACATTGCATAATAGCTAAGAGGGACGTTCCCAAAACCAGCCAAATCGATCCTCTGGCTCCATTTTTCAAGCTTCTCGTGTCTTTCTCTTCTCTCGGAACCCTCGCAGGCTATGATGTTCTTGATCTCCTCCCCAAAGAGCATCTTCTCCACTTTGATCCTATCTTGAGACGTTCTTGGAACTTTTGTTTCCAAGCAATCAAACAATGCTGCGTAGGTGTAGAGTGATTCTAATAGCCTCTCCATTAGTGTGGAGCCGTTGTGGTCTGAGTCTTGCTCAGTGACCACCATGATCTTTGGGGATAAACCCCAAATTGCATTGAGGAAGCTATCAGTCCTTCCTGAACTAAGTAGAGGCAAAGATGAAGCCGAGTCACCGCTCGGGCTGTACCCGTTGTTGTTGCTTATCTCATTCTCAGGTGCCTCAGCTGTAGAGCCATGACTCATCATTAGAACTCTCTGCAAGTCAATTCCACTAGGGTTGTTCTGAAACCGTAAAGCGCAGTTCTTCCTCATGAGATCATCGTCCGAGGCCAAGAAGGTATGCAATTGAAGAACCGAGCTAACGGCTAAGGCCTCTCCTGTTTTAACCCGCAACTGTTCCACGTTTAAACAGTCTAATCTACTCACAACTGGATTAAACTGAAACGGGATATCAAGTTTCTCTGCTTCCTCAATGAGTCTGTGAGCCATTTGATCAAGCACTTCCTTCTGGTGATGAACACCAGTGATTCTCAAATGCGGTGGACCTTCAGGCCTAGAGTTGAAAGCTTGAATCAAAGCAAGCCATTGAGCCGGCTCAGAAGCATCGAAATCGATCACATGAACCATCTTCTCTCCTTCCATAGCCTCGAGTATAGCTCGATTAGTGAGCAAGTAAGAGACTTTGAGTATCGGGAACATCTCAAAGAAGAGTCTCCTAACATGAATCTCTTCAGAGACATTGTTGGTCCTTGTCTGAGTTGCGTTAAGAGCCTTGTAGAGACCAGGCCAGGACTTAAGGATCCTGTTAGCGAGAGCTTCGGTGAAGTAAGCAGCGATCCGCTGCATCGTGTCGCCGTCAGGAGAAGCGAGGTGAGAGAGCTGCTCGAGCGCTGCGTTAGCGTTTTGGAGGCTACCTGAGGCCACGTGGTTGGCGCAAGTTAGCAAGAGGTGGATCAAGTAGAGGCCACGCTCCTCTGGTTTGAGGT
Organism: Capsella rubella; assembly: GCF_000375325.1. Lineage (NCBI taxonomy): Eukaryota > Viridiplantae > Streptophyta > Magnoliopsida > Brassicales > Brassicaceae > Capsella > Capsella rubella. The sequence continues at coordinate 17,355,269 of NW_006238923.1, forward strand.
CTTTGAGACAGTGGAACGGCGATGAAGAAGCGAGGAGAGTGGGTCTGTTGAGTGACATAGTTGAGAAGACTTGAAGTGGTGATGAAGCTACAGAGGATGTTCCATTATCTTCTTGAAGCATAGCCACCATTGAAGGCCAAAGCTTAGATTTTTGTTTTTATTAACTCGGAACCCAAAACAAAAAAGTTTAATCCTTTTTAAGGAAAAATCGGAACTTTGAGAGACTCGCAACGAGAAGAAGCAAACCCAAGATTCGAAGTTTCTTTAAAGATCCAGAGAATCTGCAGTTTAACAAGAAAAGAAAGGGGGGTTAAAGAACAGAGGAACTAGGGTTTGCAGAAAGTACAGAACTTTAAAAAACCTTTTAAATCTAGTAGAGATAAATAGATAAGATATATAGACAAAAGATTCGAAACACACAACACATACATACATACATAGAGAGCTGAACTAAAAGTGTCTGAATCTGAGAACAAGAAGTAGCAAATGATCATAATAAAACTTACTGGATATAGCATCAATGGAAAGAAAGAAAATGTTTCTTTGTTTATTCAAGAAGGGGGAAGGGGGTGTGTCTCTCTATCTCTCTATCTTGTTATCTATCTATCTAAGTCTCTCTGGTGGTTATCTTGTGAGAGTATTAGCGTGTGTGTGTGTGTGAAATGTTTGTTTGTTTATATTTTTTTTTTGGGGAAAAAAAAAGAAAGGAAAGAAAACACTAAAACAGAGGCATTGTTCCTTTTGGCTGTACGTACCAGACAATGCGTGATAGTCGGTTTTGGCTTCTTCCTCTTTGTCTTTGTCTTTTTTCCTCTTTCACATCTCGCCTTTGCTTCTCTATATATCTCTCTTTTCTTAATCCATCGACCATAGTTTAACTTAATATATTCAGTCTACTACTAACACAACATGAATATTCACAAAAGAATATGGTTTCTTTGGGTTTCTTGAGTGCGTTTTACTGCAGCCATTTGACAAAAAAAAACAAAAATGAGTGCGTTTACACAACAATTAAAGTGGTTTTAACATAAAAAAAATGAATTGAATGAGTACTTAAGCCTAAAATAACTATGTTCCCTTTCACTTTTGTGTTTTAATGTTGTAAAAGCTTGTAGGAACTATAGTCTGTCTTATTGATAGGATTTAATTATCTGAAATAAATTTGTTTTGCCTCATTGAAATTATTATTATAAATATTATATAGAGTCAATATTATAGGGGAAGTCAAGAATGATATGGGGAAGAAGTATCACCTAGAATTTTCTGGTTGAAATTATTAAGTTAAATTGTCTTGATTTAGAGAAACTACCAGGAAAAAAAGTAATACATATATATAAATAGTAATAGAGGGAAGTAAGAAGAAGTTGAATGAAGCAATTTGTCATTATGCAATTTGGAATCAAGTAATAATAGATACATACAGGGATACAACATATATGTCTTTATTCAGAGATTGGAACCTCCACTTTTATGGGTTTTTGTCATGGCATGAGGTGGATTTGGGAATCATCATGGACTTGTATATATTTAAAACATTAAAATTTATAATAAAAAAGCTGGTTTTGGTTTATAAAGAAAGAAAAAAAGAGAGATTGATTCTGAGAGGAAGGAAACGTCCAAACACGCCCTAACAAAGACAAAACATAACCCAAAAACCATCTCTTTTGTTTTTGTTGTTTTGTTTCGAAAATTAATTAATAAAATAAAATACAATAGAGAGAGAGAGAGAGAGATGAGAGAGAGGGTTGGGTTGGGTGTGGGATTTGTCTGTCTTCTCTCTCTCTCTCTGTCTTGATTCATAAGTAATAAATGTTTCGTTGTCTTTTCATTACTTTTCTATTTGTCTTTTTCTTCCTTTTAAAATGAATGTTTTTGTCTTCTTCTCCTCTTTCTCTCTCTCTTTGTTTTCTACTGTTTTGTGTTTGTCTTTGTTTGAGAGAAAAGAACGAACGAACATATTGCAGTTTTTTTTTATAAAAGAAGAAAAGAAAGAAAGACCATTGACCAGAGAGAGCTTGATTGATGATTCCTATAGAAAAAGAATGAGAGAGATCTCTTATTCATTATTATTATTTACTGCTGTACCAGATCTTATCAAATAGTAGTAGATTAGTAACATAGTATTCAAAAATGAGAAAAATATGCTTACACAAAAACAGTAACTATTTTTATATTATTTCATATTTTGATTTTGACTACTCATTAGATGAGCTCATCTCATGATATCTATAATCCAACCATATAACAATCACAATTTCTTAACATTAAGACCAAAAAAAAAAAAAAACAATCACAATTTTGTCAATAGTACAATTGTGGATTCTAATAACCATCCTGCATAGTTGTAGTAGTAGTAGCAATCAAACCTATATATATATATATAAGTGTAGTCAACTTACATGATAAAATAGGATAGTTGGTGAAATGTTTTGTGAATCACTAATAATTCTCTTCATCTTCTTTTTTTCTTCTTTTTTTTCCTTTTTTTGGGTTTAGTGTAAACAATATGCATGTCTCGAGCTCGGTAACACAATTGTTTTTTTTTTTTTTTTTTTGTCAACCAACCCCAACTATAAAGTTATCGGGAATGACTCTCTTCGAGAGAGAGGCATAAAGGGACCGACGAGCTTATATGGGAAAAACAAAAACCACGTGCCCTTGCACATTTCGCAAGTTTATCGGCACAGACATTATCCCCTCTAAGGATATGAAAAATACTGAAACTAACAAATCTATCTTTAAGACTCTTGAAATTACTCAACTCGGAGGAGAAGGCGGGCCAATCCTCGTTATGTGCGGTCATTGCGAGGAGATCCAAGCAATCCGTTGCAAAATGAATGTTAGTCAAGCCAAGTGACACCAAACTGCCCATAGCCCAAATAAGGGTGTCTAACTCGGCATGTAGAGGAGAGAGGCTTCGTCGAGATCCTTTCAGGCCAAGCCACAGGGTTCGTCCTCCAAACGAGACAATCCACCCATGTCCACTTCTTTCCTCCTTAACGTGCCAAGATCCATCTATAAAGCAGATCGGGAGATCTTGAGGGAGAGAGTTGAGTAAAGGCGATGGGGTGTGCACGGTGGCGGCCTCTCTACAATGCACCGATCGCCATACATCTTCCTCTTGCCGTGCTTTCTCCAAGGTCTCTAGCGGGGACTCAGAGACATTCTCAAAAATCTGTAGGTTTCTCGCCTTCCAGATATACCCCATTATCCATGGAAAAACACGTAAATTTGACTCGAGTGCACCAAAGTCTTTGCCTCTCCCATATAAAAAGTCTAAATTGCTAAATAGGGAGGAGGAAGGGAACACCAATGGGTGGGAGGGGATCGCAGAAAGAGCCCATACTTGTTTCGCAGGAGGACATTCAAAAACCATGTGATTAATTGATTCTTCTTCCGCTCCACACCGAGGACATCCTTTATCTCTGCCAATATGGCGATAATGTAGACGTTGACAAGTTGCCAAACATCCAGACAAACATTGCCACACAAAATGTTTTAACTTTCGTGTAGTTTTTAGCTTCCATGATTGCGTCTTCAATGTCGTAATACTAGGTCCCTGAACAGGGGGGTCGCAATCAGGACGAGAGATTGATCTCGCGACGTTGTATCCAGATTTAACGGAATAATTTCCGGACTTTGTTAATGTCCATGCATAACCATCCCTCGATGCTTTTAAGCTCGGTTTGATTCCCATTATTAGGGTAATTTCATCCGGGGGAAAAAGCTCCCAAAGATTGTCTTGTTTCCACCTTTTTGTGTTAAAATCAATCAATGTATTTACACACACAAGGGGATCGCGAAATTGAGATAAACCCTTTGGTGGTCGCGGTGGATTATCTGGGATCCAAGGATCAGTCCAGATGTAAGTATCAAATCCGGATCGAATAGTCTTGCGAATTCCAAACTTGAGGATATGTTTCGCCGATAGCATACTCCTCCAGCCGTAAGAAGGGCGATTTGATATTTCTATCTCTAATAGATTGCAATATCTGAAATACCGTCCTTTCAGCACACGGCTCAAGAGGGAATCTGGGAATCTTAATACCCGCCATAGTTGTTTTGCCAATAAAGCTAGATTGAATTCCTCGAGGGTCCTGAATCCTAGTCCACCATCTTCAAAGCTGGTGCACATTTGCTCCCAAGAAAGCCAATGCATACCCCGACTTTCAGCTTTATTACTCCACCAAAAGTTAGCAATAGCACTACTTAGCTTGGAGGTTATGGCTTTTGGTAGGAGGAAGCACGACATTACATATGTCGGAATTGCTTGCACCACTGATTTGATTAGGACCTCCTTTCCTCCTTTGGAGAGGAACTTGGAGGTCCACATATTTGCTCTTTTGTGGAGTCTATCGCGCACAAACGAAAACACTTATGCCTTTGATCCATGGATCTTTTCAGGGAGGCCAAGGTAAGTTCCCATACCACCTTCTTGGGAAATTCCAACAATGGTTTTAATCTCTTGGCGGAGGAGGGCCGGGATATCATTTCCAAACATGATGGAAGATTTTGCAAAATTGATCTCTTGTCCCGAAGCATCCCCATAACGGCGAATTATATCTATAATTTCCTTACTATGTTGGGGGTCGGCTTTACAAAAGAAGAGGCTGTCGTCTGCAAACAGGAGGTGTGAAACCCTTGGACTTGCATTAGAGATGCGGAGCCCCTGAATTTTTCCCTCCTCTTCAGCCCTTCTTATCTGGGCAATAAGAGCTTCCGTACATAGAATAAATAGGTACGGAGAGATTGGGTCCCCTTGTCGAATACCTCTTGTTGGTCTAACCCTCCCTTTTGGATCTCCGTTGATCAAAATTCGGTATGAGACGGAGGAAATGCAATGCATTATCCATCCCACCCACTTTTGATCAAACCCCATTTTCTCCATCAGAGCTCGTAAGAAGGTCCATTCCACCCTATCATAAGCTTTGCTCATATCGGTTTTGATCGCCATGAACTTAGTCCGATTAGCCTGATTTGAACGAAGGGCATGGAAGTTTTCTTGAGCAATAAGGATATTGTCTGTAATTAGTCTCCCAGCCACAAAGGCCGACTGTGTCTCAGATATAAGTTCCGGAAGAAAACTTTTGAGCCGAAGACTCAAGACCTTGGAGATCACTTTATAGCTTACATTACATAAGCTAATAGGACGAAAACCTGACATCTCACGAGGTCTTTCTCCTTTTGGGATTAAGCAGATGTTGGTTTCGTTGAGTTTTGCATCAAAGAAACCTGAGCTGAAGAAATTACGAATCGTCTTAATAAGGTCGTCTTTTATTGTAGCCCAAAATTTTTGGAAAAATAGGGCAGTCATCCCATCTGGACCTGGGGTCTTTCCTGGATTCAGGGAGAATAAGGCTCGCTTCACCTCCTCCTCTGAGATGTCCTTTGTGAGGGAGTCGTTCATTGATTGAGTAACCAAAATGGGTACATCTCTAATGGCCATCGATGGGTCACTCATATTTGAGGATGTAAAGAGGCGACTAAAGTACTCTACCGCCACTTCTTCTATTCCTTCTTCGGTATCAACCCAAACTCCCATCTGGTTGAGAATGCCAATAATCTTATTTCTTGCCCTCCTTTGCTTAGTAGAAGCGTGGAAAAATTTTGTATTATTATCTCCCTCCAAAAGCCATAACTCCCTACTTTTTTGTTGCCAATAAGCCTCTTCCTCTCTGTAAGCTTCGCACAATTGCCATTTGAGAGCTAGGAGATCTTCTGTGGAAGCTTGATCGTCCTCATAAGCTTCATCAATTTTGGCTTGGAGCTCTTTAATCTGTTTTTCTGAGTTTGAGGGATTATTTTTCTTCCAAATGGAGATAGCTCGTTTGCAGTTTTGGATTTTTTGGTAAATTGAGCGTTCAACACTACCATCCTCTCCACCCCATCCTTCTAGTACTGCTTTACTGAGTCCTGGCTTATCTATCCACCGTTTATCGAACATGAATTTTCTTCGCATCTTTTTTGGTTTAGAGAGCAACGAAGCCAAAAGGGGACGGTGGTCGGACCCCCACATTTTTAAATACTCCACATTTGTGTGGGAAAATAAATTATGCCATTCTTCATTTCCCATGGCTCTATCTAATCTGCATCTTATTGTACCATTTGTTCTATGACCTATCCATGAAAATTGATTTCCTTGGAATGGAAAATCAATTAACCCGCATGAGTCGATCATAGCTCGAAAAGGTAAAAAGGAGGTTTCTGATCGTTTCTTCCCTCCCTTTTTTTCATGGTTTCCAATTATTTCGTTGAAATCCCCAATAATAAACCAAGGTTCGGATCTCACAACACCAATACGCATGAGTCTTTCCCAAACGTATTCACGGTTAGAAACAACCGGATCACCATAAATAAATGTCATAAAGACCCGATTTCCATTAATAATAGTTTCGATATCAATTAACCGGTCATCTAACAAAAGAAACTTAACCGGAAAATCATTCGAATACAATAAAGCTAAACCGCCACTAGTGCCAACTGGCTCGACGGTTTGAAGATTTTCAAATCCTAACTCATCTTGCACATCGTGTAGAAAAGATTTGTCATTCTTCGTTTCCGATAAAAATAAAAAACCTGGTGAGTACATACGACACATCTCACGCAGTCGGCGGCGAGTCAACTTGGCTCCCACCCCTTGA
>NW_006238923.1:17362009-17420549 GCF_000375325.1 Capsella rubella
ATATATAAGTAAGAGCTAGCGTACAAATCAGCAAAAGACAGTCTCTATAACGCATCCATTTGCTTCTTCTTTTTCTTTGATGATTCCAACGTTCGAAGTAAACGAGACAAGTAGAGAGAGCGAGAGAGAGAGACTTCTCTCGTTACATTCAATAAATTCCCGGAATGATCCTGTATTTCACTTTCTCACAATACAGCTTCCAATATTTCCCATACCTTTTTTTTACACCAACCAAATCAGAAGAAGAAGAAAAATGGTCAGCAAATCAAAGCAAAGATCAAAGAGGATGTGTAAATCAGAATTTGGTGCTTACTTTGATCGGCATCTGTCATCGTCTCTCTTAGCTCGATCGAAGAGAAGTATGGTGAGGAATATGACGTAGAAGTATGCCAAGAACTGTTTTTACAAAAATTACAAACATGTTTACTGTGTTAAGTGTGTCTCCGATCCCTTGCAACATGAGAGAGCATATATAATATACCAAATAGATGGAGAAGGATTTTTACGTTATCGAAGAGAGCCGGTACAGTCCAGAAGAAAGCACTTAGGATCTCAGGAACATAATGGAAATGACGAGCCAATCCCCACCTGCACATTCATATCCATTGGTGATGAACAACGTACGTCTTATTAATTAATATTGTTGTTACAGTGTAAGAGTTGAATAATCTCACCATCCAGATGTTAAGAGCAGACTAGTTTTAGTTTCACCAGATGTTGTAGTATACGATGCCACAATCTGCAACAAACCGGAGAGACCAATTGAGATATTCACATGCATCAATATGTTTATATTTGAAAAAAAGAATAAAGCTAAGTTCACTGACTTAGTTATTATTATGATCATACCTTTGACGGGGCTCTGCCCCAAACCGTACATTTCCCATTTGTCCTCCTGAACTCTTGCCTTTGTCTATCGCAGTCATAGTTTATGTAAATGCAAAGGACTCCTGCAATGAGAATGTATATTGCCAACTGCAACCAAAAATGACGGATATGGTGAAGTCTTAGAGACAGAGTTAGGCAACAAACGTGCCAACGATTATAGGGTCAATAGTGTTTTCAAGAACGGTTTTATTCTACCACAAAGATTGATTTCTCAAAACTAGAGTCATGAGCTATAGCATGGAACGATTCAAAGTTTTTAAAAAACTTTCTATACTATAAACTCATCTCTCTATTGTAATGGAGGATACACGGTAATTCGATTACAAGAATCACAGCGCAATTCCTAGAAATCTGAATACTTTAGGAAACCCTAACGTTGAGATTGTCATATTTACCTTAGCCTTTATTGTCCTTCTAACCCTATGAAAATAATATCTTAAAGGAATCTCATTCGATTAACACTCAGAGGTTATTTCTCTCGTGTACATCATTCTCTATATTCTGCTATAACAGTTAAACTTTTTGCACCTGAGTTCCAAGTTCGACAGGGTGGTTCACAAGGTACATGCCTGGAGAGGTGTATACAGAAGGCACCCACACCAGACAACCCCAGCAAATGTAGAAGCCAGCTGAAAATCACAAATTATAAAGCATTGAAAATGTTAGCTTTCAGTGTTTAAGCTGGAAATAAGAATCTGGATAAAATGCTTTTGCATTTTCCATATAAACAGAACAGTGATGATGATATGGCCTTATGGTACAGAAACTATGATGATGAGATAATTTTCTTTTCTTGTACCCTATATGACAATGATGATGATATAATTGTATACATGTACCAGATGCTTACCTCGGTCATGTGCGATGTCCATGGTGTTCCAATAACCAGCCTCCCACCAAAAGAATTTTGTGACATACACCAGCATCAGTATGGTGTTCACCAGCATTGAGTCAGATAGTTTCCCATTCATTTCATACTGGTTAAAGTAAGCATAAGAACCAAATATTAGAAAGAGGTGAAACTCTCTGATGAAACAAAGAATTCAAGAAACCTCCAGGTTACGTTGTCAGAGTGTGGAACTCTGGTGTTTACAAGAAAACTAATCAAAATGTACCTGTTTTATGCAGTACGTGACTGCAAGAACTGCCCAAGACATCATTCCAAATCTGCAATTAGTAAAAACCTTGATGTCAAAGTTTTTACCAATTCGAGGGTACAACTCCATGCCCTGCAAAGCACAACGCAGAGAATACAGTGAGAAAAACATTGCTACAAATTGGATTATGTCAATCATAAGCTGGAGACAAAGAATAGATTGTGAGAGAAGATCTAATCTTGAGATTATTATATAAGTTACTAAGTACTGCACAATTTGTTCTTGTCCTCCTTCATCTACTAGCATGTACGATGATATTCACACGAAACTATTTCCCTTGCATTTACTCAATAAAATGAGCAAAATACTGCTAAGAACGTTGATGTTTACATGTCTACTAAATGTGGAATTTTAGTAAAGCTTGACCTCAAAATGTTGAGCAAGAAAAGTATGAGTAGATGGCTGATATTGGCAAGACATGAGCCTCAAATAAATCCCAACGAGCAATTTCAGAAGAATGAGAATCTGGTCAGCAGAAATAACTCACCCAATAGAAGTCAATAATAAGGTTACCACATGAACCAGAGTCACTTGATGAAGGTGCAACATGACCCTGTACAAGGAAAAAAAAAAGCAAGTTTTAGAAACACAAAAGGTCAAATTGGAAAATAGTAGAGACTAGGAAACACACCATTCATGACATGGACACTTACCTTAATGTACAACAAAACACAAAATATGAGGCTTCCGAAGATAAGTGCTGAAAAAATTTCACCCAAGTGATCATAGACTATTGAAGGGTTGAAGATTCCGAACCTGAATAACGGAAAGAAGTAAACTCAGATAGGTGTAACACTGAATCCAAACTTAAGATATGACTTAATCCAAAGCAAAGTGATCAAAAAGATTAAACATTGCTCACCACCAAAGACCAAGATAGGTGGCTAGGGTCACAAAGTAAGCAGCCACACCATTGGCCTGCAAGAACAGAACCTTATAGTCATTAATCCGAATAAACTTCCACCACACAAGGCTAATTGAACCATTTTCAGTACCTTGTAAACTGGTTTGTTCCCAGCTGGAGAAATTGGACCCTCGACTCTTTTACCAGGCAGAAGCAGCTGAAGAGCAGCCTCAAATGCTCCATAGCAGAAAATTATCTTCCAAGCAATCATAGTGGGTCTTGGCCATATGTTGATGAGTCCTTGAACTCCATTCTCCCAAAAGTAGTTAGAGGTCTTAGTAACAGACCCATCCTGATGAACCATTGTGTACCATCTGCAATTTAAAGAAATGAGACTTGTTTGCATTACTTAAAACTCACTGAAACTAGGATGACCATAACAGAGCAAACTAAGTTCCAAAAACAGAGAAATAGATACAAATAGAGTAATAATCATAGTGGCTACTATATAGATTAGATATGAATTTAACGAAGCCCATAACTGTATCAGTGGTCTGTGACTCTACAGCTGATAAGAATTTAAGAACCTGAGACACTTTCTACTAAAAAGAATCATTAAATCGCTTTATAAATCGAAGATTCTTACGATTTCTACTTCACGGAATAAAAAATTAGACGATGAAGAAGCATGCGAGTCTGATCTGAGAAGACGAATAAAGAGGAGCTTACAGGAGAATGACGAAAGGTGGACAGACGGCGAGAAGCGAAAGCATCGATGCGTAAGTAACGATCGGAGAATGCACAGTCTCCGCCATCTTCTTCCTTCTTATTCTATCTCGTCTCAGACAAAACCTCAGATTCTGATCTGTGTGTTGTGTGTTGACCCAAACGAGAGTCTGCGAAGTTAACGATGAACTTCTTTCTTTCTTTCACAGGTCTTTTAACTGTGAAACAGAGATAAATCCAACGAGTGATGGATGTGTCACGTGTTGTTCATCACATTCCTTTTTTTGAAAATTCCAATTTTACCCTTAAGACTTTTCTTCACCATCGTTTTTGATCCCAATCTTCTTCTTCCTTTTGCTTCCTTCTCTCTCAAACCTCAAAAAAGATCTTCTTCTTCTTCGTCTCTGTGTATTTTAGTGATGAATCGAGACTAACAAAATCGATTCTCATCACTCTGATTCGAAGCCATTGTAAAAGGAACCAGCTTCTCAGTCGCACAAAAGAGATGCTTGGTTTGGAAGCAAGTTCTCAAGAATTGGTTGAATTCGTGTGAGTATCGATTTTTTTCAATGTTTTTTTTGGTGGTTCCAGGTGAAACCCTAGATCCATTTTTCTGAGGCTGTCTCGTATTCAACAGGTTGTTTCGCCATTTTTAGCTCGTTTTAAGACTAGTTTTAGTATGTTGAAGAGATGCAATTAGAGCCTAGTGATGATGATTATAGGAAGGAACATATATTATTCGATGAATCAACATCCTCAAACGAAATCGTAGTCTTGGAAAGAGGGGATCGTGTTGTGGAGGAAGGACAAGTTTCAGAAATAGCTGAGAGTGGTGATGATGATGATGATGATGACGAAACTACACTTCTCGTTTCTGGAGATCAACCACAATGTAGAATTTGCCTTGATGTTGGAGGTAACTAAGGCAATTCCTGATCTCTGAGGATTACTGTAATTGGTATCTTTGGAGAAATGAGTAGACTTTGTTGATTGTAGGGGAAGATCTGATTGCTCCGTGCAATTGTAAAGGTACTCAGAAGCACGTTCACAGATCTTGTCTCGATAATTGGCGCTCCACCAAGGTAAATTATCCTAACCACTGCCAGAAATATTTGTTCTTGGTGAGGGTAGATGAGGTTTTGAATCAATGGTTAATTACTTACCTTTTGAACCGTGTTGTTTCTGTGATTTGGGTGTGCTGCAACTGTTTTGTTTATGTATCTTTTTTCGTCTGGGTGTGCGATTTGTTTCAGGAAGGTTTTGCATTTTCGCATTGTACAGAGTGTAGAGCCTTCTTCAAACTCCGAGCCAATGTGCCTGCTGATAGATGGTGGTTGAGATTAAGATTCCAGATGCTGGTTGCTAGAGATCATGCATTCATCTTCATTTCTGTCCAGATGGTACATGACTTGTTTCCTTGTTAGACTTTAGTGTTTTTACATTTTCATCTGTAATGTTACCATCTCCTTCACTTCCATATCTTTCTATCTATCCCACTCTTGTATCTTACTACAATTCAATCATGAGAATGCAAATCAATAGCGATATTGCCATATCATTATATGACCAAATCCATGTTTTCTTATTGCATTTCAAAACTGAAAAAGGAGATTCCTTTTATGAATATTGATGGATGTTATATGTGATGCTTAGTGAATGCATTTATACTAAAGAACAAAGGCTTCTTGTATCAACAGATTGTAGCATTCTTGGGGTTACTAGTATACAAGTTCTATGGTGAAGAACTACGAGAAATGTTTGGTTATGAGGAACATCCTTATGGGTTCTACACATTGGCTGGTACATAATCTCCTGATCACTAGGTTTAGAATCGATCAGAACTATCTTTGTGCTGAACCACTGAGCGTTAATGAACATGATGGTCTATTTCATGTTGCAGTTTTGGCCATTGTCATGGTAGGACTGCTTTACGGGTTCTTCATTGCCATTATATGTGGTCAGAGGATCAACGAGCGGCATTACCATGTTCTTGCCAAACAAGAACTTACAAAGGTCAGCTTTCTTGCAGCTTTTCTGTCCTCGAACATCGGTAATTGCTTTCTGGTACACAACACTCTTTTTTGTGTCAATCAAATCAGGAATATATAGTGGAAGACCGCGACTGCAAGAATGTTCCTGAGCTTGACCAAAGTCATGTGATGGAACTAAAAATGTTGGGACTTTATTGAACATATAGTACAAGAGTAGAGCTGGCCGGATCTTTACTCTTCATGTCACCTGTAAATTATACTCTTCATTGATTTATATGGTTGTTTCAACGAATTATTGTGCCATCTTCAAGTGGTTTAATTTTTTTTTTCATTGTTTCAGATGAAAATATTTATCTGTATGATTATACTTGTTGTCATCTCCACCACAACACAGACATCATCTCGCTGGAATCGTTTTATAATCAATACTCGGGCCCAAGATGACCTGTATGTAATGGGCTCTCTCGTCTTAACTATTGAAGCATTCACAATAACAAGTCCAAGATTATGAGTTTATGAGATTGGAAAAAATCCAATAGAAGCCCATCTAATGAGAGTGCTCCATTAATTCGTAAATAGGGAAAAGGTTTACAGGTTTACACTCCCGTAGGCCGTAGTCCCGTTAGAGAGCTGGAACTGAAAACTCAAATGGTAACATCAACAACACTCATAGGAAAAGACCTAATAAGAAAAAACAGGTTGCTAGCTGTAAACCTATTAGTCTAAAAGTTTTTGTTGTTTAGTTAAATATCACAGTACAACAACAACAACTAACAAAATATTAACATCCAGAAAAAATGATTCATACATAGAATAAGGTTATAGGTTAATGTCAGTTTCATCAACTAGTATAACGAGAAAAAAAAAAAATAATAATGTTTACATCGAGAAAATGATCTTGGTACATATGATGCATATTAAAATTAAGATAAGAAATGAAATTAGACTTATAACAAAAAAAAAAAAAATTGATATTAAAGAATGAGCCAATGTACAGCATTAAAAATCGTGCATACATTTCTATGGATTGTTACTAACATTAAAATTGACAGCATTAAACTAATATAAATTAGAGAGAAAGAATTTGATATAGTATATGATATCCATCATAGAAGTATTTTTCATAGAAAGAAACATATTTTCAGGTGATTGTGAATTTGTTGGGTTTTGTTTGTTTATACCGATATTTTATGTTGTGTTCCGTGGCATGTGAAGTCTTTGGTCTGTGGAGTTTTTGTTGAATCTTGTGTGTTTCGTGGACATGCGAAGTATTTACTGTGAGTGTGGAGTTTTTGTCGTTTCTTGTGTGTTTCGTGGACATGCGAAATACTTAGTGTGAGTTTGGAATTTTTGTCGTTTCTTGTGTGTTTCGTGGGCAGTGAAAGTTTTTTTAGTTTTTTATTTTTGGTAGAAAGCGAAGTTTTTTAGTTTGAGGTGTGGATTTTTGTTTTGTTGCGCGTTTGGTGTTGCTTTGTGTTGAGTGTTTGTGAAGTAATTAGTTTTATGTTTTTTATGTTTGTATTAACTTTTGTATTGTGAGAAGAGAGAGATTTTTACCACTTGACGCTTTATTTGTTCGACATTTGCAACTCAAAGACCTGTGCATATGCATGAAGCAAGAGAAATATCAAATATGAGAGCAAATAAAGAGAAAATTACTTCATTCTTTATGAAAAAGAGACATGAGGAACATAATAACTTATCTTATGAGTTGTGTTAATACGATTCCATACTTCAACTTTGGATCCTTTGTATCTTGAAGTGTTGGAGCTCTGAAATAAAGATTAAAAAAAAATAGATTAACAGATTTCAATTCTTCTTACCAATAATTCTATCACTCTGCAAGCAAAATATTATTCTTTCTAATCTTTTGACAATACGCTACAATTAAAGATAGAAGAAAATATTTAAAGAGACAGAATCTTACTGATATGTTTCCTTGCTTCAAGGTAACACTAGAAGTCGATTTTGAAATCTTTGAAACAGCTTTCAACACAAGCCCCGCTAAAGCTTTTGATGATTGAAATAGTTCTGAAGAAAAACTTTGTTAGCATGAACTAGAAGAATGGGAAACAAAGAGGAGAGAATCAGACAACCATGTACCTTGAACAAATCATGGTCTTAATTTTAAAAGCATACAATTGACAGGCCTTGGTTCTCTTTTGTTATTCTTTTAATTTGAGAAAAAATGCACACGAACATTCAGATATTGGGTTATAGGCTTCTAGTCATGAATAGAACAAGCCTATAACCCATGGATACCTACCGTTCCTTGTCCACTGACTCTGAAGATCTCAAAAATGTATCATCCGTCAGCAGTTTTTTGCACATCTAACCATTTGAACCTGAAAAGTATCATTAAAGTCATTACAAATATACCTTAACACTGTTAAAACAAATGAGGCAATATGAAAATTTTAGATAACTCCCCAATGACCATCTTACGATTTGCTTGTAAGGTTCATAAATGTATACAATCCATAAAGTCACTTAATGCAACAAGCTGTTTTGTCAACCAAGGATTCCTTCCTACTGTTTCTTGTCCACAGACTTGTAAGATCTCTGAAATGCATCCTTCGACTGGTTTTTGTACATCATCGGATTCAAACCTAGAAAGATTCATAGAAGCATACCAAATTGAAGTCATTATAAAAAGACCTAATCAATGTTAAAACTGATGAGGCTGTCGAAAAAATTTAGATAAGTCGCCACCATTGCGAGTTGCTTGCAGGTTTCAGTAAAGGTATAGCATCCACAATGTCAATAATCCAGGAAGATGTTGTGTCAGCCAATGAAAACGCTCTTTATGTTCTTTTACTTCCATTTTTCCATCTGTTAGCAGGCTATTATAATGTAAGAATCAGTAGCAATAAAATAAAAAATGACAGGCCTAAGGAAGATCAATACCAACCATTTTGTCAAGACGCACATAACCAAAGCTCAAGCCACATATCAATAGCAGCCAAAGTGCAACCTCTCATAAGCTTATTTTTTTCACCGAGATACTTCAGATCATCTAATTGAATTCCCTGATAGATCACTCACGTATTTGGTAAAAATGGCCTACAGTGATTGTGAATTCCCTGATAGATCACTCACATATTTTCAGGTGATTGTGAATTTGTTGGGTTTTGTTTGTTTATATGGATATTTTATAGTGTGTTCCGTGGCATGGAAGTTTTTGGTATGTGGAGTTTTTGTTGAATCTTGTGTGTTTCGTGGACATGCGAAGTATTTAGTGTGAGTGTGGAATTTTTTTCGTTTCTTGTGTGTTTCGTGGGCAATGAAAGTTTTTTAGTTTTTTCTTTTTGGTAGAAAGCGAAGTTTTTTAGTTTGAGGTGTGGAGTTTTTGTTTTGTTGTGAGTTTGGTGTTGCTTTGTGTTGAGTGTTTGTGAAGTAATTAGTTTTATGTTTTTTATGTTTGATGTTTGTGTTAACTTTTGTGTTTTGAGAAGAGAGAGAGAGATTTTTACCACCTGACGCTTTATTTTTCGACATTTGCAACTCAAAGACCTGTGCATATGCATGAAGCAAGAGAAATATCAAATATGAGAGCAAATAAAGAGAAAATTACTTCACTCTTTATGAAAAACAGTCATAAGGAACATAACAACTTATCTTATTATCTTATGAGTTATGTGTTAATACGATTCCATACTTCAACTTTGGATCTTTTGCATCTTGAAGTGTTGGAGCTCTGAAATAAAGATTAAAAAAAGCTAATTAGATAAACAGATTCCAGTTTTGTCTTACCAGTAAATTTATCACTCTGCCACCAAATATTATTCTTTCTAATCTTTTGGCAGCACGCTACAATTAAAGATAGAAGAAAATATTTAAAGAGACAGAATCTTACTGATATGTTTCCTTGCTTCAAGGTAACACTAGAAGTCGATTTTGAAATCATTGAAACACCTTTCAACACAAGCCCCGCCAAAGCTTTTGATTGTTCATATAGTTCTGAAAAAATAACATTGTTAGTATGAAACTAGAAAAATGGGAAACAAAGAGGAGAAAATCAGACAACCATGTACATTGAACAAATCATGGTCTTTTTTTAAAAAGCATACTATTGACGGGCCTTGGTTTTCTTTTGATATTCTTTTAATTTGAGAAAAAAATGCACACGAACATTCAGATTTGGGTTATAGGTTTCTAGCCATGAATAAAACAAGCTAACCCAAGGATACCTACCGTTCCTTGTCCACTGCATCTGAAGATCTCGAAAATGCATTCGTCAGCAGTGTTTTGCAAATCTAACAATTTGAACCTGAAAAGTAATCATTGAAGTCATTACAAATATACCTCAACAATGAGGCAATATGAAATTGTTAGATAACTCCCCAATTACCATCTTTATGGTTGCATATAGGGTTCAATAAATGTATACAATCCATAAATGTCAACCAAGGATTCCTTCCTACTATTTGTTGTCCACAGACTTGCAAGATCTCTGAAATGCATCCTTGATTGTTTTTTTGTACAGCTGTGGATTCGAACCTGGAAAGATTCATAGAAGCATACCAAATTGAAAGTCATTACAGAAAGACTTAATCGATGTTAAAACTGATGAGGTGGTTTAAAAAATTTAGATAAGTTCACAATCATTGCGATTGCTTACAAGTTTCAGTAAAGGTATAGCATCCACAATGTTAATATTCCCGAAAGATGTTGTGTCAGCCAATGAAAACGCTCTTTATGTTCTTTTACTTCCATTTTTCCATCTGTTAGGGAGCTATTATAATGTAAGAATCAGCAGCAATAAAATAAAAAATGACAGGCCTAAGGAAGATTATTACCAACCAAGACGCACATAACCAAAACTCAAGCCACATATCAATAGCAGCCAAAGTGCAATCTCTCATAAGCTTATTTTTGTCACCGAGACACTTCAGATCATCGAATAGAATTTGCTGATAGATCACTCAAGTATTTAGTAAAACTGGCACACAGTCATATTTTCCATAGAAAAAATATTTTAAATGCTTGACATGTATCACCAACCTTGATTTTCTTCTCGAAAGCTACTTTCATGGATGCTAAAAGACCTCCATCTCCAAAGGTAATCATATAGCATTACATGACTTGTTACTTTCCAAAAGTCGTCTCCGTAGACCATAAACAATTATCCTATAAAACGTGACAACTGAGAAATATCAGTACAGATAACAAGAAGGATTCATGACTAATTTTGGAATGAAAAACTAAAGAACTACAACAAAACTCTTGATTTCATACCAGTTCCAGTTGGTTGAATACGTTTATTAGCCTCTTCCATAATTTTCTCTACTGTTAACTCCATATTCATCTACAAATTTTAAAAAGACTCAGTTTCAATTCTAAAGCTTATCACAAATTTCCAAAAAAAAATCGTTCAGTTTAGACAATAAGGAAGATTTTCAATTTGTACAACACCTTCAAATCAGGGACTCTTATAACCCTTTACAGATAACTTCTCTAGGTGAACCATACACCATACCTCTAGCAGAGGTTGGTATTAAAGCAATCGTCTTAATAACTCTCTTTGGAGCCGCAGGTCCCTGCTGAAAGGAATATAAGTACAACAAGAAAACAACAAGAAGTCCAAAAGACAATCCACAAAAATGTACCTCAAAGGGGTTTTCTCATATTCGGTGTCCAATTCACTTAGTAGTGAAGGTTTGACATCATTAAGAAACTCTCTGATATCATGAAACAGAAACAACACAGTTTAATTCAGTTATCAAGATATGTTCATCTAACAAAAACATTTTATACATAACAAAAGCAGCTTATAGAAATTTGTAGACCTAGACCAATAAATGTGTTGTAAAGTA
The DNA here is from genome assembly GCF_000375325.1 of Capsella rubella. Taxonomy (NCBI): domain Eukaryota; kingdom Viridiplantae; phylum Streptophyta; class Magnoliopsida; order Brassicales; family Brassicaceae; genus Capsella; species Capsella rubella. The sequence continues at coordinate 17,373,432 of NW_006238923.1, forward strand.
TCTCAGAGATTTATTATAGCATATTTTATGCCACTTGCTGAACCTACATTTCCAAGTAATATGCTCATGTACTTCTACAAATTATTTTGCGAGAATAGTTCAAATAATGCATATAAGCATACCTGCATATCATCACAAGGTTAAGATTTCCATTGACTTGTCTAGTTCTTGACTTCTTGTAGACCTTCTATCTATTCTTTCAAAGCCACAGATGCAGCATGGCAATATAATACGAACAAATCACCAAACTGATAGATACCAAGAATAAAAAGGAAAATAATTATAATCTTTAAGCAACACGTTACAGTTAAATATAGAAGAAAGTATGATAAGAGCAGAATCTTACCGATATGTTTCATTGCTTCAAGCCTTCAAGGTTACACTAGAAGTCGATTTTAAAATCTTTTAAACACCTTCTGACACTAGCCCCGCCATAGCTTTTTGACGATTCAAATGGTTATAAAGTTAACCAGAACTAGAAAAAGAGAACAGAGAGGAGAGAATCAGACAGCATTGAACAAATCATGGTCTTACCTTTAAGCATACCTGCATATTATTTTCTCATTCCAACAGAAACACAAGCACACCTGATTTGTTTTCAAATTTCTTTTGAAGACCATCTTCGCAAGCTAAAATTGAAAATGATAAAATATTAATACCGCAAATGTCTCAAAGAAAGACAGAGCTAATAACGATAACAATTGATAAGGTAATCACTTAGCATATGTGAATTCCACCAAAAAAGATAAATCATACCACAATATCACGTAGTCGAAACACGAGCATATGGTGCATAGGCAAAACTCTTACTGGCCATCTTACAATTCTATCAAACTGCTGTATGTACAGTGGCTTGCAAATGAAAAACTAAGTGTGAAGCAATGTGATAAACTCAAACAACGCAAAAGATAAAATATATAGATAGTGCATAATCAATTCAAAAGAGGATTTGTAGTACCAAGTACATGGTGAGGTGTTTGTCAAGACACGCTTGCCTTCGACCTGTCACCCCATTTGCAAAAGTATGGACTAGTTCTATACTAAAGAAGCCACTTAAAATGGAAAATGTATGAATGCATGAATGCATGAATGTATGAATGTATGAATGTATGAGTGTATGTATGAATGTATGAATGTATGCATGTATGAATGTATGAATGTATGCATGTATGCATGAATGTATGAATGTATGAATGTATGAATGTATGAATGAATGTATGAATGGATGGATGGATGGATGCTTGAATGTGTGTATGTATGTATCAATGAATGAATGCATGAATTGTGTATGTCTCCTATCTGCAATCAAGAAAGACTTGAAAACAAGAGCAAGAATCAAACCTGAGACACAGTGATGCATAAAAAATTAAAACCAAAAACAGAGGAGCACAAAACCATATTTATCTTGGATTACTAGCCACCACAACGTTCTCTTTTACCAGATATTTCTCTTGATTCGAACCTCGTTCACGGCCATCAAGCACTTTCCGGATCATCTATTTGATAGTATCCAATGGATTTAATGTCCTTGACGATGCTGAATCGGAATCCCCTTGATCTTCCTATCAAAACCAAAGCAAAGAAATCACAAAAACCATCATAGAGATGAAATAACAAAAATGAAACGACCTCTGGGATTATAAAAGCAAGATAGTTAACATATGATTTGGGATAAATTAAGTATCAATAACAATAATCGAATCAAGTAACAAAAATACACAATTCATAAACAGATGAGAATGATCAGAGTTTGCCTCGACGGAACCCTAGTTCTGGGTGTTTGCTATCTCGTGTAATAGACCTTAGATTTGATCACCTTACCGGACTGAGACAACACCGTTTTGATCGTCGGTTAAAAAAACAAGACAACCGGTTGAAAAAGTACTAGTACTCAACTTCTACTGACATTGATGCAAATTGAACAATTTAGGGTTTCGAAAAAAACTGAGAGACATCGAAGAGAAGGATTTGCTTACCTGATGAAAACATGTTGATTCCCTAATCCGATAAGACCAGATTACGCTGTTGAAATTGAAAATTTTCATAAGAAATCGACAAAAACTAGAAGAAGGATTTAGACCCAGCGAAGAGGTTTTGAGACGTTTGTTTGAGTCGATGAAGAAGATCGAGAGCTTTTAATGTACGAGCGAGAGAAATTAATAAAAAAACAACACAGCTTCATTCGTATACCGTTAAACATGCAATTACTAAAATATCCTCAACGTTTAGATTTCAAATTTCGTATTACCGTTAGAGAGTCAGTTCTAAAAAGTTTAACCGGACAACCTCTCATTTAACCCGTTATATAGAGACCATTGATTTTAAACTTACCCAAATACCTCTTTCGAATTTAGGACTAAAGTTTTCATATTTCTGGTTAATAAAGTCAAAACCGGTTAAAGGTGGTTCTTCCAGTTTTCATCTTGAATTTGGTTTTGGAACATTTTAAAATTCATTTCTATAGCTCACTATATTTATTATGATTTATCTTTGCTGTAGCCGCATGTAGGTATCAAATGTAACGGACTCTGCTAAAATCAGGAAAACATATATTTACGAAATAACACTTTCTCATACTATAGAACACAGGTTACATAGATGCAAAATGTTGCTCATTATTATTGCTACATAGATGCAAAATGTTGTTATTGAGAAAAAAAGAATTTCCTTTACTCTATAGTATAAGCAAGACAAAATTTAGCCCATGTTAACAAAGTTATCAGCTTTTTTGGTCCATTCGTCAAGACTTGAAAGTATGTCCACTACTATAACCGCATAAGCCAATTATATACTCTACAAATATATGTATAAATCAGAAGTAATTTGGTTTACAAAGTAAAAGTATCATATGATCATCTATGTTTCTTCTTCCTCTGATTGAACTCATACGTATATCCCTAAAACAACCTCCTTCGGCGCAGTTTCAACCATCCAGGGTGGCCTTTAGATCAGAAGAAAGACATGAAAAGACATTATTAAATTAAAATAGAATAGGAGATAAAGAATCGATATCTGCCGATTAGGAAGAAAAAATAACATCATTGGCTTACTTGTTCAGTATGAAATTGAATGTTCCTTGCGATGCACGTTTGAGAAGAACCTCCCTTGCCTCTTCTGCGATCCCTTGAGGCTGTAGAAGAAACACTTCAATATTATTTTCCATTTTAAACAAAAATAAGCTTTAGGTCGTTTTTGGGAATCTAGAGAGACCTCTTCTGGAAACCAAACCCCTGGTTGTGTGCTTCCTTCAAGCATTGCTACAACAAAAGCCGCTGTCGAAACTCCAACAGATCTATAAACCCAACATATTTTAGTTCTCATACATAGATTTGCATATATGTATATATATATATATATATGCTATTATAAGGATGTTAAGGAGACTCACACGGATAGTGATTTATGACTAAATAACCCAACTGTGGTCCGTCCATCCGAGCACTCCAAATCAACCTTCCCATAGAGTTCAACATAAGTAACAATGAGTAACCGAAATAACTGATGCAAATTCTTTTGAAATTCTCTGTTTTTCACTTACTCTCATCGAGACACGCTCTCCAGCAAAGCCATCCATGGCTCTAACGACAGGATCGAACAGATCTACCATTTGTTGGACTTTCGTTTTGTCCCTAAGGACTTCCTGCAGCGTGCAAGACAAGCATTTCAATTTGATTATAGGAAGGGATCTGATTATCGTCCTATATCATGGAACCAGTGATTTAGGAAAGGTCAGAGTATTATACCGGTGGTAAGAGTTTTGTCATGATCTCCATTCCCCAGTTCCAGAAGAAAGGAGCTGTGCCAAACCGTGCACTGACAGTTGGCACTCCAAGAATCTCATGAGTTGATCTAACTTCTGGCAAATTCCTGAAAATAACCACTGTTCTTGGCAAATTCTTTTTGGGATGTCAACGATACTTTTGATATGTAGGAGCAACTTACAAAAGATAAACGTCTCTTTTCCTGATGCCTTTTCCAAAATCTACACTCATCATTCCACTGTAAGGTCTTAGTTTCACCTTCTCTCCTGATCAAGTCCCACAATACAAGGTTGAGAAAATATCTGAAGGAGTAATATCTTTTAATTTCTAAGAGTTTGAAGTCCGATAACACTTACCTTGTTTATATGCAGTAACTTCCTCACCAAGAAGTAGAAAACTGGTGGCTAAAATTGTAGGCCCTGCACCGCCAGTGCCTGCTGTGTAATAAGAGAACCTGATATGACATAACCAGAAACGAAAAAATCTGAGTCAACTACAATAGAAAAATATTGTTGCAATATGAAATCTAGAGTTTCACTTATGAATTACGATGAGAAACATCAAAGAAAGATTGTTGCGTTACCTCAATTTCTCTGGCTTCCCTTTGTCTTCGCTTCTTGCTGCAGCGACCATTTCTGCCGCAATGACTATGAGAAAGTTAAAAACATGTTAAGTTATTGCAGCAATCAAACACACTCAAGCTTAAAGGACATGTGTTCAAATTTAACACCATTGCTAACTCCTGGATATATTCCAGCTGTTGTTATCGCTGGGATATTTGCAGCAATTGCCTCAGCCTGAAGAGATTTTGCACGGAAAGCATAGCTTGTGTCGTCACAAACATCGACATATGCAGTCTGTTTGGTTCAGATAGAAACCACAAAAAATTCTCTGTAAGACTCATTTCCTAAACTCAAACCAAGCAAGAGTACTGCTCACGCATTTTTAACAAATTAAAGTTTGGTGACATTAGAAAATGTTATTTTTTTACCTTATCCTCACCTTGGTCTTTATGGCAGCTTCAAGAACCGTGCATCGAGGAGCTTGCTGAAAAGGTCCAGCGGCATGGACTACAAGATCAACGTCTGGATTCCCACATTTCACGGTGAATACTCAAATAATAAACTTCGAAGCCCAAAAAATAAAAATAAAATCGTAGATAAACCTTGAACTTGTCTAAAAAATTCATCAGCAGTCTCAAATTAAATCCCAATATCCCTTCTAATTGTCCAAAAATCATATCGAAGCTCAAACATATACACCTAATTTGGATATCTCTTTGGTAAATAGAAACAAACCTCTTAAACTAGTCTCAAGCATCTTGGCGTCATTGATATCTACTTGAGCAAACTCAGAATTCTCTCCAAGCTTGGCCACCATTGCTTCACCCTTCTCTCTGTGCACAGAGGATTGATTCATCAGGCACAGAGAAATAAGTATCTCAATGAATTTTCATCTTATTTAAATTCTCGCAAACCTGTTCCGGCCACCGACGAGGATCTTAAGCTTGGGACATAGCTTAGCAAGAGCAGTAGCAGTAGACCCGCCGACCCGACCCGTTCCACCCAGCACCAATACCCGATAGTTCCGAGTAGGATCGGAGAGCTTAACCTCCGGAACGCCGTCATATTGCGTTTCGGTAGACGAAGCAGCTCGTATCGTCGCTCCGTACGGTTGCAACAGCAGAGCTCGAGCCATTCTCCGTCTCTCACTCACCTCATCTCGTTTTAGCAGTTTTATCGTAGGGATGACGTGGAACTGATGACGTGTAAGAATTTGAACGGGATAAATTATATGGGCTTTTTTTCTAGTCCAGTAAGTAAAAATAGATGGGCCTTATAGATACGTTGGTCTAAAGACTAAAGGAAGAAAGGGATTATGCATTTTTCTTGTTTTTTTTGTTTCTGGTTAAGTTTTGAACTTGTTATTTACATGTAGACAAGAGTAGTCGTATTCGTATTTAAAAAAAGCACTAGGTCCGGACCCGCGCTACAGCGCGGAGGAAAAGTTTCGGTTTTTGTTATTTTGTGTATCAGAATTTTGTTATCGAACCCGCGCTATAGGGTGGCGGAGAGTTATCGAGCTATTATTAATATAGGTTTATTATCGGATCCGCGCTATAGCGCGGGGGAATGATTTTGGGTTTTTATTTAACGTGTTATATAGTTTTGTTATTATTTTGTTTATCTGGTGTCAAATTTTTGGCAAAGTGTATTAAAATAATCTAGAGTTGAATAAAAATTGATTAATTAGTATATGGATTTTTTTAATAATTAGGATCTATGGTTACATTTATGTATTAATGTTTTTCCTTATAAATTCGAAAAATAATTTAGAAACTATATTAAAATGGCGTTAAAATGGTGTTATATAGTCGGTAAAGCAGAGTTTCTTTTGTCATCTTTAAAATGGTGTTAGATTTTGCTATATATACACTTAATTTTAAAATAGTAAATACGTTTTTTTTTTTTACTTTTTATATAGCAATCTCTTTTTTGGTTATATATATATTTTTAAAATCTTCATATATTTAGGTAAATAAATGTTCACACTTAGATTTTTTATACACCACCCTATTTTTAACGAATATGTAATTTTATTATTTGAATCATGCATATTCTATTTAAAATTTTACATATTTCAAAAATTCATATTCTATATTTAAATAACTAAATCGTAACTATTAAGATTTTATAGTTATGATATTTAATAAAATTTTGAATCGATTAACAATAAAATCACAAGATTGTGGTATAATTTACATATTTAAATATTTTTCTAAAGATTGAGATCTATTTTAGGTAAATTTTACCATAATTCCTTAAAATAAGCTGTCTTTTTCTTAGTGCAATAATGGCAAGTATCCGATTGAAAATTTAACCTGGAATTCTTTAAAAATACCGACCCAAATCCCTTGTGTACTTCTCTTTTACTATAGTAGGGATTAGCTATACGGTATTTGAATATATATAAATATCTGAGAAATATAATTATACAAAAACGTGTATGAAAATTAAATGTAATCACATAAGCTTTAATAAATGCGAAATTAAATTTAGAAGAGGAAAAAGAAGAAAAAGGAAAAAACGATGTGTTGGTGGCGAAAAAAGAAAAGAAGAGAAAGAAAGCGTAGCGTCAGCGAAGGGTAAGCAGGTGACGTGTCAAGTCACGTGACCACAATCTGAGACCAAAACGCGGAGAACCTCTAGGGTTATTATTATAGACAATATAGACCCCCACACACACATACGAGGGGCAAAATGGTAAATATAACGAAACGTGTAGGTGTAGGTCCTTTTGTTGAGTGGCAGTGAGCTGTCAAACTGGGGAAGAGCGAATTTTTCTTTTTTCTTTTTTTTTCTTTTTTTTTTTGTTTTGTTTGTGCTTCTTCTTCTTCTTCTACATCTTCTTAAATCGCAACGTGCGTTTTCATGGGCTCTGACGCTGTTTGTCCCTCCAGTCCTCACCATTGTAGTAGATATTTTCTTTTAAATTAATTTCCCAACAATAAAAACATTTCTTTTCCTACACACATTATAAGAACAAAAAAATGTAAAAATAAAAATGCCAGCTTTTATGCGCCTGTTCGCCACATTCATACTACCACCAAAAGGACATTCGAATTTCTTTTTAAAATATATTATTATATATGTTAATTTATTACAAACTTTTGAACTACTATAGTACATAATTTTACATTTAAAAACTACTCTGGAACATTTTGTTTTAATAAACACATTAGTTAGTAATTTACATTTTTTTAAATATACGTTAACATACATGCTTCCAACGGTTTGTATGCTTAACATTTTTACTGTTCATGAAACGGCTGTCATTTACGATGTTTGTTTTGTTTTGTTACGTGAATTGAATTAATTTAAATAAAACGACGAAAATAGCAAATTTATGGCTGGCAGAAAATAATAATGCCAATTCGCAAAAGGAAAAAAAAAAAGTTACATAATAATAAAAATTGCCAAGTTGGCTTATAAATGTAGGGCATGCCACACACAAAAAAAAAAAGTGAATATTACATTTCAATCCCTATTACGTTAGTGATTATTTATTGGACAAGATTTAGCCACGAGTCATTATCAATATTTTTTTTTTGCTAATTAAAGTATTCGATGGTTAAGACTTAAGAATTTTATTCTAATTATTAATAATATTTTTGGGGTCATGACTCATGAGAGATTCCCCCCAACGGCAAAAAGAGCACGCCGTTGAAATTCAATTCAAACCAGAGTCTTACTAAAATCGACCGGTCAAAGGTCAAACCAGTATTGCTCTTACTTTATTTTTCATCTTTTAAAATGATTTTTATGATTGGCAATTAAATTAGTTTACGTTTGGTAATCTCTCCTAACTGTAACTGAGAGATCTTAAAGTGTTGATTAAAGTAAAAAAGAGAGAGACGACTGGGCACGACGGTAATATTATAGATATCGAGAGGATAGAAATGGTAATTTTTACTTAGCGGTCGTATTTTCTAATTTTATTCACTTCGGTGATGACCCATACAACCAAAAACAATAAGAACATCGTTGATATGTTTTTAGAGTGGAGTCAATAATTGACAAAACAACTTCAAATTTCTATTTTTTTATCTATATAATAATGTTATTGAGGAAAAAGTTATTTTGTTTTCATTCAAAAAAGACTATTAGGTTGACAAAGAAGCTTTAGTTAACTATACTTATACATCAAATCTTTTTCACAGTAGCCCAAATCATTTTTTTTAATAATATACTCTTATGTTATTTTTATCAAATAAAAATACTAACCGGTAGTAAAAAAATGTATTTCAAAATTTTTTTTATTTACAATATTATTTTTTTGGGAAATATTATCAAAAGATAGACATAAACTAATTAAATGGACTGGTTGGTCCGGGTTACTCACGTTTATAGGGAATCTAATCGTCTAGCAGATGGGTTAGCCAACTATGCTTTTTCTTTACCGCTTGGTTTTTTATCTTTTGATGGTTGTCCAGCGGAGTTTGTTCCGCTGTTGTTGGAAGATACGAATGGGACTGGGATCCCTCGACGTGTTCGTTTGTAGTCTTGTGTTTTTCTTTTAATAAATAACAGGAGACTTTGTCTCCTGTTTCCGACCCAAAAAAAAAACTAATTAAATGGAGAATTTGTTATCTCAAAAATAATTAAATCGAAAATTAATTGAGGAAAATGAAAAAAAAAAACGAAACCGTCGACATCTAAAAAAGACGAGAGGGTATGTTGTAATTACGCTGATATACATATATATATATATATAAATATATAATCACTAGTTCGCTTTCCGAGCGTCTTCTCTCTCCTTCCGCTTTTGTCTCTGCCGAAATCCATAAATCTCTCTCTCTCTCTCTCTCTCTCTCTTCCTATTTAATCGTCACTTCACCGCCGGTGAGAAACTCGAGAGGGTTATTTGAACCATCGTCGGAGGTTACTGACGGTAAAACTCCATCGAATCGAGGTAGTTAGCTTACAGGTGGAGCAGTGACAGCTAAGTGAGAAAGGCGGCGGAAAATTAAAATTATTAAAAAAGCAAATAGAAGTCGAGAGAGCGCACACAAAAAAAAAAGTAAAAAAGTAGAAGTAGTTGTTGTCGATGATGATGACGAAGATGTTGGTGGAAGAGATTCGTATAGGGTTTTCTAATAAGCGGTGTTCGCTGTTTACGAACTCTTTATTGGAGTAAGTTAAAGCGCCAGAGAGAGTTTTTTTTTGTTTTTTTTGGGTGGTGGTGGTGGTGGTTGTGATGGGGAGAGTGGCGGTTGCGTTTGCCGCTGTTGCGGTTGTGGCGGCTTGTTCTGTTGCGGCGATGATGGTTGGAAGGAGACTGAAGAGTAGGAAGAAATGGAGGACTGTTGTTGAGATTTTGAAAGAGTTGGAGGATGATTGTGATACTCCCGTTGGGAGGCTGAGACAAGTTGTGGATGCTATGGCTGTGGAGATGCACGCTGGTTTGGCTTCTGAAGGAGGCTCTAAGCTTAAAATGCTCCTCACCTTCGTCGATGATTTGCCCACTGGGTAAGATTTTTTTTCTTTTTTTTTTTTCTGATTTGGGATTTTTTTTTTCCTTGGATTGGTTAACATTGGTTGAGTAATGTGTGAAAGATGAAGACTTTCTTCTGTCTCTTCTGTTTGTCAAGATTTATCAAGATTTAGTGATCTCAGGTTCTTTCTGGTTTCTCTACAGTACATAATCTAAAGTCTTTAATTTTACTCTTTGTTCGATCATGTTAAATTTGTTTGCTAAATGTTGTCAAATCGAATGTTTTGTTGCTTGATTCTTGCATATTACATTCTCTTGCTCAACGAGCTATTAAGGGTCTCTCGTATTCGAGCTTAAGTTGGAGCCAGGGAATTAAAAGAAGTGTCAGTGGGTACCATTTTGCAGGGACAGATCCTTTGATTCTGTTCTCTTCTTTTCGTTTATGTGAATTTTACATATCCGGTAAAAAGCTTTAAGGGCTTCTCCTTTTCTTTTCCTTCTCTCTTATCGCTTACCTTTACTTTGGTATCTTGTTCCTATCCACTAGATTGCTACTGCTCAAGGAAAATGAAACTGGTTTCTTCATATTGTAGCCATTGGATTCTCTCTTCTTTATTTGAGGAAACGTATTTCATTTTGTTTGCTGGTTTTAACTTTCGTATAGACTCAATCATTGTCACTACTAGACTGGTTGTTCAAATATTAACATCCAATCATTGCAGTTGTGTATTGTATTGCACTGACTTACTGCTTTTATTTCAGGAGGGAGAAAGGAACTTATTATGCACTTCACCTTGGTGGCACCTATTTTAGGATTTTAAGAGTTCATCTGGGTGCCCAAAGGTCCTATCTAGATGTTCAAGATGTTGAACGACATCCAATACCTTCGCATCTGATGAATAGCACCAGCGAGGTGACTATTTTGCTGTTTATTTCTTACCAGTCTTTGCATATTATATAATGTAAACTACTTAATTGAGTCTCTATTGATTTTTGTCTTCACATGATTGCAGGTTCTTTTCAACTTTCTCGCGTTTTCCTTGGAGAGGTTTATCGAAAAGGAAGAAAATGGGTCAGATTCACAAAGTGTTACAAGGGAACTTGCATTCACGTTTTCATTCCCTGTCAAGCATACTTCTATTTCTTCAGGAGTTCTAATCAAATGGACCAAAGGTTTTGAGATTAGTGAAATGGTTAGTATAATGAATACTTACGTTACTTTTTATATTTTTTGCAACCTGTGGTTGACTTTCAGATAATTTTTGTTAACTTTTAGAATAATTTCAGCTTGCACCAACTTGATAGAATTACACTCCTTAACATGAGTGAATGACCCTTAGTGTATCTATTAACTGTGTAATGATTTTGTGGCAACGCAATACATCTCTTGGAATTTGGTGTGAGTACAGCATAAGCTAAACAGTTAAATGATTGTATAAATTTAGGTTGGGAAAGACATAGCTGAATGTCTACAAGGAGCACTCAACAGAAGAGGCCTAAATATGCATGTTGCTGCTCTTGTAAGTGTTTTGTCACTGCAACGTAATCCTTTCTTTGGCAAATTTCTTGCACTTTGAGTGACAATTCTTTGATTTTTCTTTTTCTGCCCATTTTTACAAGCTGGACTCCAATAAAATATCTATGTAGCTGCCCATAAATTCTGATGAAATGATGGTTTGTTCTGATTTCTGTTTCCTCTTTTGAGCAGGTGAATGATACTGTTGGAGCCCTGTCACTTGGATATTATCATGATCCAGACACGGTTGTAGCAGTTGTATTTGGAACAGGTAGTAATGCATGTTACTTGGAACGAACTGATGCCATAATCAAGTGTCAGGGTCTGCTTACAACTTCTGGAAGCATGGTACTAAGAACTATTTCGTAGTCTAATTGATAAACTAGCTAAATCATGCTTTAGATCCCAGAGAAATAAATGTGAAAGAATCATTCTTTCCTATTTTTCAGGTAGTCAATATGGAGTGGGGAAATTTTTGGTCCTCTCATCTGCCTAGAACTTCATATGACATTGACTTGGATGCTGAGAGTTCAAATTCAAATGATATGGTATTCTTTGCCTTGCTTTCCCTCTTTTACTGTTATGTATTGCCCAATGAGTTATCATTATCAGGTGAATCAGTTAAGATCTTTTGGGTTTCTCTTTATAGGGATTTGAGAAGATGATATCAGGGATGTATCTGGGTGACATTGTTCGTAGAGTAATTCTACGCATGTCACAAGAGTCTGATGTCTTTGGACCCACCTCGTCCGTATTATCTGAGCCTTACGTTCTAAGGTATATATCCTCTCGTTACCTCTGGCTTGAAATTTGATGATTGTCTAAATTGATCTTTCATCAAATATCTTCTGCCTCAACCCTCAATGAACATAGATAGTTTGATTTTCTGTATTAAATATCTAGTTCACAATGTATTTTTCTTTGTGTATTATCGAAATGACAAGCATGTCTACTTCTATCTCTCAGTACAAATTCAGTCTCAGCTATGCATGAAGATGACACACCTGAGCTGCAAGAAGTAGCAAGAATCTTGAAAGACTTGGGGGTAAGTTAACATGTTCACAATTATAGCACCTTTGATGGAACTTGATGTTGGAAAATGTAATTAAAACTTGTAATTACAAATGAACAAAACAGGGATCAGATGTCCCGTTGAAGGTGAGAAAACTAGTGGTGAAAATATGCGATGTGGTTACACGAAGAGCAGGGAGGCTAGCTGCAGCAGGGATCGCAGGAATCTTGAAGAAGATAGGGCGAGATGGGAGTGGAGGAATCACGAGCGGGAGAAGCAGAAGCGAAATCCAAATGCAGAAAAGAACAGTAGTCGCAGTAGAAGGAGGTTTGTACATGAACTACACCATGTTTAGGGAATACATGGAAGAAGCTCTGGTGGAGATATTAGGAGAAGAGGTGAGTCAATACGTAGTAGTGAAAGCCATGGAAGATGGTTCTAGCATTGGCTCTGCCCTCCTCGTTGCCTCGTTACAGTCATGAATCAATCATTCATAGGCTGCGTTCGTATTTATGGTTTATATAAATTGGTTATGTTCGTCCGTGTGTGTGTATATAAATTATTCAATATTCGTTTGTTGTTAATTATTATTATTATTATTGTTATTATTCATATATAGCTTTTGTGTAAATAATGTTTAGGAAGGTTTTATATTATTTTTTTTTTGGTTTCTTCTAATGTGTATTAGAAAAGGGATAGGTATTGGGTGTTTTTTAAGAAATGATTTACAATATGTAAAGGTAATGATGATGATAAACGAAATGTCAAATTGGTTTTTTTTTGTTGTTGTTGCTATTATTTAGTGCCAAAGCCTACTACTATAACGACAACAATCTTTGCTTTGTAGATCCGATTTGATGAAAGAAGAAAATAATCTTCTCTTTTCTATCTTAGCTTTTGTAGCTAGCTAGCTAGCATCATCTTTCCAAGAGAATAATGTTTCATAATTCATATAATAAAAATCTATTGAATCATGCAAGATAGCTTCCTCTTCAAATGCAAATAGAGAACTCCATCAGACCACAGCCTCTGCAGCTTTGCCATTCATCTCACTACTGATTTTAAAAAGCACTTTGCAAACATGCTTGTGTCTCTCTACTCTCTAGCATCAATTTTAAATCCACTTTTAAGAACTTGCCCCCACGACACATATGTTGTATGTCTCAATCTCATTGGTCACCCATATTTCCATCATATGATCTTTAGTTTCTCCACTCTGATATAATTAACAAAAATTATAATGTTCTTGTCTCACAACAGAGAGAGCCATAGTATCATTAACTTGTGCTTCTATTTGATGAAAGGCCGGCACACACAGAGGGTTGAAAAATCAAAACTCTATACCTCCCCTTGCGTTGCATCTTCCTCGACAAAAATAAAAAGTAACAAAAGACACTTCAATTCACTAGTGGGCTTTGCTAGTTTTGCTATAGTGGCTGGCTACGCTTACAGATAAAGGGTGCAACCGTCATTTCCAATGCTTTCAATCTATACTATTAATTGGGAAGGACAACTTGAAGGTAAACACCCCCAATTTTGAAAAAACAATTTCATGAAATATATTCCAGTTGCCAAACAGAATTAATGACAACAAAAAAAAAAAAAACAAAAACTATCTATATTTATGGAAATCATAATAATCTTTTACCATAAAAAGTGGACAATTAAATTCAAAATTAAATATATGTAAACATATCTATTTTGAATATACATAAACATATTTAATATTTTAATATACTTTCGAAATTAATAATTTATATAGAATGAAATCTAATAAAACAGAATCATCATATATCTAAAAAAACAAAGAAAACATTTTTTTTAGAAAAATCAAAAGATAACAAAATATGTTAGCATATGAAATAATCAACTAATCAAATTCTACATAGTATATATACATAACTGATCATATCATCAAATTTTAAAAAATTATATAATTTTAAAATTTAAATAAAATTTAAATAAATCAATAATTAAATATTTGTTTGCTAAAATCATGCGAATAAACATTTTAGATCACATAAATTTCTTATTTTCACATTAAAAAAATATTCATATTCAAAAAGCAATCTAGCAATTATAGCACAAAAGATATCTACAAAATTTATCATTAATTCAATTAGTTAATGATTTTTTATTTGTTCAAACAGTTAGTTAATGCTTATTCTAAACTTCTTTTTTCTTATTAATTTTACACAATCTTAACAAAATAAATCTTCATCCATGGCAATTTACATATCATTACTATTATCAAATATTAAATAATTGATTTATCAAATCATAAACTACATTTTGAGAGTATAAACATATAGAATTTCTATTAAGATTAAAACTAAATAACAAGTGGATATATCACATTTAAATGATCTTAACGACTTATTACCAATTTTAAATAATAAATGGATTATGTTTTTATGATTTAATCTAATTGAAAACAAATAAAATGTCAAATTGGTATGATATAAATGATATAATAAATAAATATCTACAAACATTATCTCACATATACGTACAATTTTAAACTATCCTTGACAAATATGATATATAAGTTTTGGATAACCGGTTGAAAAAAAAAAACTGGTAGTTATATTTAACTCTCAAAATCTCAAAATGTTGAACAAAATTCAACTTTGGGACGTATAAATCTCTACTTTTGGACGATTATATAAAATTTTACATATATTAAAATTATATTTAGTTACATGTAAATGGTGTTATTTATTAAAAAAAATATAAACTTATAGGAATGGATATGAGACGGGAACATATAATTCGAAAAAAAAAACATTATCTGAATTATTTCTCATAAAAAAACAAAACATGATTAGATATAATTGTTATGAGACATGGTCATAAAGTTAATTTCACTTTCAACTTTCAAATATAAAACTACGAGTACGATACGAGGACATGTAATTTAAATTGTTAAATTTAATTTCCACTTTCCTATTAATTTCAAATATTTAGAAATATTTAAATGACGAGAAGAAGATAACGTATACTTCGGATAACAAAACTACAATAAATCCATGTATTAAAAAAATAGAGATACTTAAATCTTTAGAAAACAAAAAGGCTAAAACATGAATCGTTGAATTGAAGAAAGTAATGAGAAATAAAGATGAAACTGAAAGATCAGTAAAATTAAAAATCGAACAAGGATTGTGTACGCTAGGATTACAGACAGTGTCTTGTGAATGAAAATGGTGGGAGCATGTGACTTAGATTGATAATTAGATTTTTATTAGTTTGATAAAAATAAATATTTAAACGAGGAATACGGGTATCCTGTCTAAATCTTTTACCAAGTTTTTTATAATAAACATTGCCAAATGATTATGTTTTAAAAAGAAACGATTATGGGACGAAGATTTTATGACAGATAGAAGACGGGATGGGACGGGGCGGGACGGGACGGGTCAGGACGAGACGGAAAGGGACATGACGGGTTTTCCATTATAAACTACACATAAAACAATTCAAAGTAAAGCTAAACCCAAATCCGATTTAACATGTCTAAGCAAACAGTTAGAAGTGTTTTGATTAGTTTAAAAAATAAACACGTTATATCACTTATCATTTTCATTTAAATAATTTTAAAATTGTATTATGTAATACAATATCTATATTTTACAACTGTATGTCTATATATAGTTTATCAAATATACTCATATAACAAAATTTTACCAAAATAGCATCTAATTAAAAAATCGTAATTTTGTAAAAATAACCCCGCACGTACGTGCGGGTCCATCACTAGTAATTTATTAAAAAGGTGAAAGAAAAGGGAAAAAAATATAACTCAAAAACAAATAATATCATCGTCCTCTCATTGGTTGGATGATACTGAGTAATGAGTAGATGATACTGAGGGTATTGGGTTGAAAAATCAAAACTCTATACATCTCCCCTTGCATTGCATCTTCCTCGACAAAAATAAAAAGTAACAAAAGACACTTCAACACTAGTGGGCTTTGCTAGTTTTGCAATAGTGGCTGGCTGCGCTCATAGATAAAGGGTGCAACCGTCATTTCAAATGCCTTCAATAATTTATTAAAAAGGTGAAAGAAAAGGAAAAAAAAATATAACTCAAAAACAAATAATATCATCGCCCTCTCATTGGTTGGATAAACATGTAACTTTCAAAGGTAAAATCATTAATAAATATATATAAATGGTTATATCGTCGCCCTCTTCCATCTTCTTCTCATCCACTTCCAGCGTAAGATCAGACTTAGTCCAAATCCAAAAGAGAACAAGACTTCGAGAGAGTGAGAGAGCACTGAGAACGATGACTTCACCATCAACAAGAAAGCTTCACGTTGTTTCACCTGTTCCTGCTGATATCGATATAGCTAATTCCGTCGAGCCTTTACACATCTCCCAGATTGCTAAAGATCTCAATATCGACCCTCTTCACTACGATCTCTATGGCAAGTATAAAGCTAAGGTAATCATTCCCCTTTTGCTTTATTTCTCTCAAAAAAAATGATTTATTCATACTGTATGTATATCTCCCCCTGTCTGTCTCTACTCTAGGTTGTTGTCGGTTTGGGACTTGTCACACATGTTTTGTGATTAGATTGAACAAGGATCTTTCAAGAACTCTGTTTTTGGCTATATGATACTGTTTGTTCTAATTGGTTTGAATCATTTTTTGTTCAAAAACATATTAATTATCAAGAGATTGCTAAAGACTGAGTTTTTATGAGCTTGAGCAGGCTGTTACGTAGACTCAAAGTTTATAACTTTCGATTGATTTTGGCTTCTTTTTGCCTTTATCATACCAATTACTAGCTCTCTTTTTATTGTTCAGTATTCTATTACTTATTTTTGTCGGTAGTTTCTGATCTGATTTAGTGCTTCGGTTTTCTGATCTAACTAACTGATGATCTGTTCTTTCTAGGTTTTGTTGTCTGCCTTTGATGAGCTTCAAGGACAAGAAGATGGTTACTATGTTGTTGTTGGAGGGATTACTCCGACTCCTCTTGGAGAAGGCAAGAGTACTACCACTGTTGGACTTTGCCAAGCCTTAGGCGCTTACCTCGATAAGAAGGTTTATATCTTTCTCTCTTGCTTTTGTATGAGCTTCTCTTTTTGTGTTGATTTTTGAAGTTTTGTTGCTTAGGTTGTTACTTGTCTTCGCCAACCATCACAAGGACCAACCTTTGGAATCAAAGGAGGTGCAGCCGGTGGTGGGTATAGTCAGGTGATCCCTATGGATGAGTTCAATCTTCATCTCACTGGAGATATTCACGCGATCACTGCTTCCAACAATCTCTTAGCTGCTGCAATCGACACTCGGATTTTCCATGAGACATCTCAATCCGACAAGGCTCTTTTTAATAGGTTGTGCCCTCCTAATAAAGAAGGGAAGCGTAGTTTCAGTGACATTATGTTCAGGAGATTGACAAAGCTTGGGATCTCCAAGACCAGTCCTGAGGAGCTTACTCCCGAGGAGATAAAGAAATTTGCTAGGCTTGATATTGATCCTGCTTCCATCACGTGGAGAAGAGTGATGGATGTTAATGACCGGTTCTTGAGGAAGATTACTATTGGTCAGGGACCTGAGGAAAAAGGTATGACCAGAGAAACTGGTTTTGATATATCTGTTGCTAGTGAGATTATGGCTGTTCTAGCTTTGACAACCTCTCTGGGTGATATGAGAGAGAGGCTTGGTAAAATGGTGGTCGGTAACAGCAAGGCCGGGGATCCGATAACAGCGGATGATCTTGGTGTTGGAGGAGCCTTAACCGTTTTGATGAAAGACGCTATTAACCCGACACTCATGCAGACACTTGAAGGGACACCTGTCCTTGTTCATGCTGGTCCTTTTGCAAACATAGCTCATGGAAATTCATCGATTGTTGCTGATAAAATTGCTTTAAAGCTGGTGGGACCTGGTGGATTTGTGGTAACAGAAGCAGGTTTTGGTTCTGACATTGGGACAGAGAAGTTCATGAATATTAAGTGTCGTTACAGTGGATTAAAGCCTCAGTGTGCGATTGTTGTGGCAACTGTTAGGGCCTTGAAAATGCATGGTGGTGGGCCTGATGTTGTTGCCGGGAGGCCTCTTGATCGTGCTTATGTAAGCGAGAATGTTGCCTTGGTTGAAGCTGGATGTGTGAATTTAGCAAAGCACATCTCAAACACAAAGGCTTACGGTGTGAATGTAGTTGTTGCTGTGAATATGTTCTCAACGGATACCGAAGCAGAACTGAATGCAGTTAGAAAATTTTCAATGGATGCTGGTGCTTTTGATGCTGTGATTTGTTCCCACCATGCTCATGGTGGTAAAGGAGCGGTAATCTTCTCTCTTTGAAAACTAATATTTTCTGATGACAGTAGATATGCAACTTTTGTTTGTGATCCCAGCTTAAAAAATGAATTGTTCTTGGAAATGTTGTAGGTGGATCTTGGTATTGCGGTTGAAAAAGCTTGTCAAAACATTACACAGCCACTTAGGTTCCTCTATCCATTGGACATTAGCATCAAAGACAAAATTGAGGCCATAGCTAAGTCATATGGAGCCAGTGGTGTTGAATACTCAGACCAGGTGATTGATTCCTGGACCAACTTCATTTTGTTTCATTGATGTTAAAAGAAACCTCTTTATGTTAACACTTGTTCGTCTGGGATATGTAAGTACAGGCAGAGAAACAGATTGAGATGTACACACAACAAGGTTTCTCGAATCTTCCCATATGCATGTCGAAAACACAATATTCATTCTCACATGATGCATCGAAGAAAGGAGCACCTACAGGGTTTGTGTTGCCAATAAGAGATGTAAGAGGAAGCATTGGAGCTGGTTTCATATATCCATTGGTTGGTACAATGAGTACAATGCCTGGACTTCCTACAAGACCTTGTTTCTACGAGATTGATATTGACACTGTCACTGGAAAAGTTCGTGGCCTTTCTTAATTCTGGTGGATCAGTCAAAGCTGTGCTTCCATCGTTTCTCACTTCAACAATAAAAAATTGTGATTGTATTTCGAGAGTTTTTCTTTTTTTCGTTTGTGAAATGAATAAAACATCTCTTCTTGTTAATCTCTGAAAAACTGACTCATCATCTTTTTAAACGAATAATAAAATTATAAAAGTATATTTTTCTTTCTGATTTATCTATGGAAAAACGCACTCATCACATTCTCATTATTTGGCTGAAGTCAAAATCTCAAGGTAAAGTTACAAGATAATTGCTGATGTTCAAAAACAAAGAATAAAGCAAATGAATGACAACAGTCTTTCTTCTGAAAAATCATTTGTATGTGAATCATCAAACGCAATGGAGATTCATGAATCAGAAGAGCTTGCAGAAATCATGCACTGGGAGGCTTGTAGAGCTTCTCAACCATCTTCCTGTACTCTGCATAGTGATAACAAAAGAGAAATAAGAAAACTCATAATGCAAAAACTCCAAAGACGTTTGATTCATTGAAATTCATTGAGACTCCAAAGAGGTTTGATTTGTAATGACTGTTTGTTCACCTTCTTGGTTACTCCAAAGCTGAGCTGCTTGAGTGTTCAAAGGTGAGCTGATGTTCGGTTCTGCCCAGCCAAAAGAAAGACACACTCAGATATAGGATGAACCAACAAGCTTATAGGAAATCAAAAATTATGCACGACAGATTACCTCCCAGGAGGCTCTGAATCGACAGTAGTATCGTCCTCACATCGTAAGCAGAAGACCACTTGTCCTATAAATATAAAAATGTGGAAAACAGATTAAGATTGGCACCTCTTCTCTGAATCTTTGTAGAATATAGACACAAGTGGAATATACATTACCTGAAGAATGTCTAAGCAGATATTTCCATAGACATCAACATTGGGATGGAAGCAGCATGTCTCAAACTTAACCTTTGGTGGCTTGAAAGGATAATCATTGGAGAAAGAGAGTGAGAGTCTGTACTCAGTTCCTTCAAAAACTGTATCTTTGCTTCCCGTTATTGTCCCTTTCCAGCAGAATATGTTGTCTTCCTCAGGGAAAGCTGATATTCCCGGACCACCGCCCATCTGAAAACACACCAAGTCAAAACCTTATGAGCAATCTTAACTAGAAAAACTGGTCAAGTATCTGTTTATCTAAAGCAAGAGGAAGAAAGATGACAAAAACTCACCATCAAACCCATCAATTCAGATTGCAGCCTGCGTTAAAGCAAATAAGAAAACTGGATCAAGAATCTGAGATTCACTTAAGTCTGATTAAAAACTGAAGCTTTAAGAAATATAAAGTAGAGGGCAACGATAAGATCTGATTTAAGATGAATACAAAGAACATTTTAAAGGTTTAGTTCTCTCAGAGACATTCTAACAAACAGCTTGTATGCAAAGATATAGTAGAAGTCTCTCACTTTTGGAATCCAGAAGTACATCGACCACAAGAATTCGGATATGGGTAATAATAGCCAAATACTAACTTTGACAAACCATACGAAACAGTGAAATGGATATACTAAGCAAATCGGGAATAATAATTCATCAAAGAAGAGGCATAAAGACGAAAGGCGATTAAAACTGAAGTGGCGAATGAGGGAACAAGATCCGATGAAAAGAAAAAGTACCGTTTGAGAACAGATTGGCTGTCAACAGTCTTGGTCGGAGCCGCAGGTTGTTTCGATCCAGTAGACGCCGGAGGATCCGCCGGAGTATTTCCCTGATACCCGTTTACGGCAGCCATCACTTTCTCGCTTTCTTAATTGCAGAAAAGACCAAAATCGAACTCTTTTTAAACACTCAGATCGAAAACACTCAAATTAGGAGTAGAGTAGAATCGAAAGTAGAAGAAGGAAGGAAGAGGGGAGAAAACAAAGATCCTTCTTCTTCTTCTGATGAGTGAGAGAAAGAGAGATGAGTCTGTGTCTCTGAGGGGTGGTTATAAAACGGTGACTGAGTGAAGAGAAACGACGTCGCTTTTTGAACTTTAAATGGCAAAATAGGAAAATTTTAAAGAGAATATTTATATTTTTGAACGTTGAATAAGCAAAGAAGCGGCGCTTGGAAGCTTTTGAAATCCGTTTATCTAACGGCTAGTTCACTTCTTCTTTCTTTCTTTCTTTTATTCTGAATCTTTACTGAATTAAAATTTTGTTGACAAATGCATTGCATACTTACAGAAGAAAATTATATTCTTTTAGATACATTGAATTCTATATATACTGTGAAAAGAAACCAATATATTTTATTCAAATATAGTTTTGACTTTTGTGAAACAGATGTAATTTCTCATCATTTTAATGATAAGAAAGATACTGCCACATTGGGTGTAAAAAACAATAAAGATTTTGTTTTTGTTTTTTTAATACAGTATTAAAAATTACTAGTAATGATTATTGTAAAACCTATATATTTTTTTAAAAATATTTTCTGTTAGCATGTCATCTATTAAAATTAACATGTTCTCTGTTAAAAACGCATAAAAGCACTCATAATAATGATCCCACCAATTTGTAGTAAACAGGTTCAAAAGACTGCAGGCAGATACATAGCACACGTTGATTATATATGCTCCTCACTTCTGGTGGCTTTCTAATGAATTATACATTGCACCATTAGTTTTGTTCATCAGTGTGATTAATTAAGTCAACCTCGAGAATGAAACCATGAAATGACAAACAAATCGTAACCAAAATTATAAACAAGAGGCAAAAGATGAAATCGAATTTTGTGTACATGGATATCTTGTGAATATTTTAAGTGTATGATTTGTTATAGTGGTCTAAAAAGTTGTTCTGAGTACAAGATCCCAAAAATGGAATTAAAAAAAAAAAAAAAGGTCGAAAATAAATAAATCATGCGTTGAAGAGTCTCCTCAAAGGTCCATCTTTGCGGTCTTTGGCAGCTTCGGTAAGAGCAATGAACTTCTTGAAGCCAGTGCTTGCAGCTCCTCTGCCAAGAGCAGCTGCTCTGGTTAACACATCTTCACTGTTTGCTATGAACCCAGCGGCTGTAGCCGGGTTAGTGATTGCCAGTGGTGGTGTAGGTGGGGCTGGCATCGGTTGTGGCATGGCCGCTGCAACTGACGGCTGTGTGAATCCTGGGCCATGCTTGTTGAAATCATCAAGTATACTCTGCTGATCAGCTTTCTTGAGACCCTGCACCAAACACCAGAAAAAGTTTCAACATATTTTTAAGTCCCCTCTAGTTTGACAAAGAGAGAAACAATTAATGCTGTTGGGGGAGAACAGTACTTAGCCCCACGATCTAGAATACGGTTGTGAACCAGCCCCGGGTCTCAAGCCAGTTCGTTTGAGAATGAGGAAATGGGTTAAAACATGTCAAAATTACCTTAAGTTCCAAGATTCGTTGAAACTCCATGGGTGTTCCTTCTGGAAACAGTGCACGATAAGTGTCTGCCACTGAATCGATAGGGGATAGTATGACCTTAAGGAGTGCTTCAGCTCTGCTCATTTCACGGCTCACAAATTTGGAGTAGCTGGCAGCAGCTGAAGTCTGCAATGATATTATTAAAAGCTATATTCAAAACTAAAAAAAGTAACCGTTTCAGATTTACAGACTATAGTGCTATATGCGTAATCTCTGATATCGGATCTATGACCGAAACAAGAATATCCTAATTAGGTATTCTACTTTAGCACACAGAAGATACCCAGTAATGCGTCACACTGAAATAAAAGATATGACATAAATTGGTAGTGATGGGCTAACCTGTCTGGCAAGGGAAGGAATTTCTAGTAGAATCGTCTTCACAGCTTGTGTATCTAGTAACATCTGTGAAACCAAAAGACAGATAATTCATATTTGAACTCTACACAAACTAAAAACCAAGGGCTCAGAAACATAATCTCGCATAGACACTGCAATCATACTAGTACTGAAGTTCAATTACTAAACATGACAAAAGAAAAAGTGTGAACGATAAGGCGATATAACCAGACTGAGTTTGGCTCTAGTCTTTGGATACACCTGATAAGCGATGTAAGCATAATTTTGACATGGACATCATCTTAGGCAATTCACTAGTTGACTGTTAGAGAAATCACGACAGAGAGAATCAGAGGCAACCAAAAGGAGGAACATAGAGCATGCAGGCTAACCTGTTGGGCTCCAGTTTCGGATAGTTGCTTGCATCTGAAAATATTAGCATAGAACCGAGGTCCTAGGGATGATGCCAACTGCACAAAGTTATATAAGGTAGCATGAATTCTTTTTTCAAATTCTTCTACAAGACATAAGTAAGGAGCTGCTCAAGGGGGGACCCCATTTCATGCGGGTCCTCAATTTGCACAAGGCTGCAACCATCAGATCATGAAGGCATTCGAATCATCTAGTGTCTTTATAATTACCTTGTCGAGGAAAAACTGGAAGTAAACTGGTGTTAGAAGTTTCCCGAGGACAGGAATGCTGCCGCTAAGGATTGTATTTATTCCATTCACGTACCTATACGAAGATGCAAATGCATGTTATTAACTATTGGTCATATGGGCATCAAAAACAATGTAAGCTTTTAACACCCCAGTTAGATCTTACCCAGACTGGTCACCCACACTCTCAAGTGTGCTCCATGATACACGTGTCATCGCTGCCATTTCTGTGTCAAATTTAGTCTCAAGTCCAAGGACCAGCGTTACCAATGCTTTTGTTATGACGGCCGAAAATTCATCCTACACAGCAGCACAGCTTAGGAATAATCCTTAAAAGGGAAAACCACTAAGTCTTTCATGTAATCAGTACCTGGACCTCCGACATGTCTACACCATCAGCATAATGTGGGTCAATAATTTCTGAGACGTTTTCTGCCAGTTCACCAGACTGCAATACAAATAGCAAATAGTCCCTGTGAAGTGCCGCAATGCTGTTCACTTAATCAAAGCTTTAAGATAGAACCTATTAATGTCGACACATCTTGTATTCCGGAACAGCATAATAGCTTGCATAACATTGTTTAATATTGAACCAGCAGATAGTATATTTGAAAAAGTACCATATGAGTGACACAAATATATAAGAAAAGTTGCAGAAACCTTTCACAACTACATTGGAATCGGAAAAACAGATAAACTTGGAGGTGTAAGATATAAAGTTCATTGCTTAAAATGCTTTGGAGGAAGATCGCACCACAATCACATTGAGAAAGTTACTAGACCCATGAAAGTTTCTTGGAACTTGATGCAAATATTATCAATATCAAAACTGGTTTTTCTACATGATTGCCCCCAAAGAAAATAAGGACCATATTATACAACCCCATTGACCCGTCACAACTGGATACACACAGGTGTCAACATATGTGCTGCATGCTGAGGGTGCCAAATGTGAGAAAGGCAGAAAACAGAATAATAGACTAGAACAAGCTTACTGTTTTGTGGCAATACTCAGCAGAATTAACTATGTAGCATATCACCCTTTCATCTTTCTCAGAGACCTGCACAGAGGAAATAAAAATTTAAAACTACGTCACAAAGTACACATAGGAAACAGGAAGAAGGCCCACCTTAATTTGTCCATCCATGCCTGTGGCTGCGGCAACGATACCAGTGCCTCCTCTTGGGAGCTTACCAAATAGCTTTGTGGCATAGGCCTTCAGCACTCGTTGAAAGACCTGTACAGAGGAGACCCTTTCAAAAGAACATACTCAAACCTCCAACCACCTTATCTAAGACGGTGCAGTAGAACATTTAAATTGGCTTGCAAACATCATTAACGAGCACATGTGTATGCCTTTCCCTTTGTAGGAACCTAGGTGGCTAGAAAAACTGATTCAACTAAAAAGGTTTATCCAAACAAAATTCTAAAACCCCTAAACAAAGGTAGTTCTTAGACTAAGACATTGCTCAAATTCACAGTACAAGTCTATGATGTATATAGAAAACCCATATTAAGCATATGAAAAATGTACCTTGAACAAATTGAATAAAGTCTGGTTAGTACTGAGAGAATTACAACGTTTCAAGCTCTTCTTTATATTGGAAAACAGCTGCAAACAAGGCATCTCAAATGGTTAAAGACGATAACTATAACTTGACATATATATTTTGTATATGAATGTTATCAAGGTCTCACTAGTCACTAGTTTATCTAGTGACATCGATAGTTCACTACAGGCAAACTTTTCGAAATTCATCTTGAGTATAATATCCAGTCTTACACGAATACTTTTTCTACTACTACAACATGCACCACCCTGACATAATTCAAATTTCTATCCAGCTCAGTGTGTATCCAAGTTGTAGGCTCAATGTATCAAATAGAGAGTTATCCTACCATCAATATAAAGAAGCCAATAATACCCCAACCCCCCCCCCCCCCCAAGTTAATACCTGGTAGATGTCTTTATCATTTAATACATTGAATAAGGATGTAAAATATCTGTAAGAGATTATTAAACTATTAACCCTTCTACATGAAAGTTGCTTAGGTACTCACCTGTGTGCTGCTAGATAAAACATTATTTTGACTTCCATCCTCAATATCCCATGTTTCCTCCTGACAGAACGAAAAGAAAACTACGATAACTTCACATACCTTGGAAATAATCTCGTGAAGCGAACAATATATTACC
Source organism: Capsella rubella (assembly GCF_000375325.1). NCBI lineage: Eukaryota > Viridiplantae > Streptophyta > Magnoliopsida > Brassicales > Brassicaceae > Capsella > Capsella rubella. The sequence continues at coordinate 17,399,243 of NW_006238923.1, forward strand.
TGAACAATTTTCTCCAGGTCATCCATAAGGGTCTTCTCTTCCAATTCAATATATGGAGTTAAATGAGGTTCAAAGCAGGAAGAAATCATTCCACGGAAGTTAAACTGCAAATTCAAGTAACTAGCCAGTAAATTAATCTTGCAAATGATAGAATGGCACAAGTGGATTACATATCATTTCATATTTCCAGGTAATGTCAAGTGGGATGATGAAAGTCTAATAAACTCAGTAGACCCAAAAATGGGGATGCCATGTAAGATATTATTACTATCTTCTATAAAAGCAATATTGTGCCTACGAACTGTTAAGAGTGAAGCAACTTCACTTGCTCTCTAATGGATTCCAGAGTTACTATCGATATGACATCAGCCAACAAAACCAGGAAGAGAACGAGACTAGAGATAGGGAATATACCCCAGCGCCAGTAACAGATAAATCTTTGTTTCCGGTCTTTTCCTGTTGAAAACATTATGACAACAGAAGTGCAAGTGTTAATATACAACTACTAGAGTGTTTTCCATGATATAGAATAAGAACATAGAATATACATTCTCCTCAGATTCTTGACTAGCAGCAAACTTCTTCTCATACTTCTTGCGGATTTTGGATATATTCTGACTATTATCTTCCCATGAACCTTCTTCACTGTCATCTTCATTATCTTTAGTAGGAACACCACCACCAAATTTCTTTTCAAGTTCTTTTTCAAACTCCACTGTCCTTTGTAGTGCCTAACAATTCAAGGACATCAAACTTTAATAGAGGCCTGAAACATTCCACAAAATATTCAACGTAACAGGATTTGATGATAGGGAAAAGGAGGAACAGGCTATGATAATTCATAATCATTAGATATTTCCTTCAGAGGTGAAACAACTCCCTTATATCCATCTGATCAATCTAATGAAATTTCCATGTTAGAAAAAGCATGCTTATATGCAATTATTAATCAAAGAGAGTATGCCCAACCAGAAGCAATATCGCTACAACTGGCTTCTCTTTCATGTTGACCAGAATATATTCTACTTGCTTCCTGAAAAATTGATGGGAAAACAGGACAGTTAGTTTAGAAAGCTGCATATTATTGTTAAATTAAGATTAACACAGTTACCACTACAACTTAATCTTTCGTAGCAAAGTGACTACAAACCAACAAAAAATACAAACCAAAAAAAAAGCTATCATAAGATTTGGCACAAATAAAACTAACCTTAACTTATAAAAAAGTTTACTCATAAGATTTTTTCATTATGTCAAAAATGAAACAAATTTTGCTCAACTTTCTTGTTTGATTCAACAATAACCATGCTTTCAAAAGTAGATATTATATACCATGCATTTATTGTGATCTCCAAAAATATGAACCATTCCAAAAAATTTACAGTTTATGAAAGCTTTTAAAATTTTCACTAATAAGAAAATTTTGAATTTGTATATCAAAAAATTTCGTTCTTCTCAAATTGTATACTATTCCAGCGCCAGGTAGAAGTTTTATGTGCCATGTCCTAACAATAAAAGTGTGGATCAAATATCTAGTTATCAAGTTCAGAGGAGTAGCGGTGTTATGTAGCCCAGTCCCGAAGTTTTTGAGGACTCCAAGAAGAAAAGATAAAGAATCTTTAAGTGAAATATGATGAACTGGGAAGGAAAGCATGTTTCTAAAGGTGATACCTAGTTTGTTTGCAGAACTGGATGCATAATCTATATGGCACATGCCAAGAAGCAGGAAAAATCTTCCAAATTTCTTCATTCGTTCGGATTCGACGCTTAATCCAAGCATATCTCCGCTCTGTTTTATCCAACTTTGCCAATTCTGCCAACAGATAAACCTCTTAGAAATTAAACTGAAGATAACAGAAACATGCACTTTCAGTGCTAGCTATACGTAGGGAAAAGAGTACAACATACCAGCTCCTTCAAAAATTTGTTCATATGAAGTGAGCTCCCTGCTGCAAAAGTTGTTTACTAACTCTTCCCTCACAGATGGCTCCAGAGCATCAACAACCAAGCAAGAATCAGATAGCTGCTGTAGCAAATTTGTTTCCTCTGTCTCTTTCCCAGTACCTAAACTGAGATGACAACAGTAGATATTTTGGGTAAATGTAGGTTTTCGACATCTAACAAATAAGAGGGGGAGAGACTGTGGAAGATGTTGAAAGTGAAAATAAATGCTAGATATGCATCTTAAAACAAATTTTGGTTTTTTCGTAGGCAAAAAAAAAAAAAAAAAAACAAACAAATTTTGGTTTTCTACGAAGATGAAGCAGCAAAACTTAAATCCGTATGCAGGCATTATTTTAGCAAGAGAGGAGCCAACAAGCATGAAACCACAATTTTGACACCAAAAGAGCAAAATTCATGATACACCTAAATTCTATAGGGGGAATATATCCTTTCGAGTTGTATTCTTATTGAGATTGAAGATAAAGGCATTGAGCAAGAGAGCATCAATCAGTCGCATTACAGCAGACCTCTTTTGGATGGCCACTGAGGACTTATTTTAGTATGTACAATATGGTCGAATCACTAAAGGTATTACCTGGAAAAATCAGAAAATACATGGGACTTCAGGATTTGCTTTATATTATTAAGCTTTTCTCTTAGCTCCGTGATTTTAGGAACATCCCTGTATGCTTCGAAGTGATTATTTAACTGGTTTACGGCCTAAAATATATCATAGAAATAGAATCTTAAGAATATAATCAGAAAATAGAAAGAAAAGTCTTCTAGTACATCCAATTAGGTAGCCTAACGTTAAATTATGACAAAGAGCTCCCACGATGAACATAAAGCCAAAGCAAATGTACTACAACCTAACTGAACCAACAAAAGCAAAAGATTGTTAAATTGCAAAAAATACCTCCAGCTGTGCCGCTGCCTCTTTGTATTGTCTTTTTGACGCCATCACTTGAAGCTGTTCAACAGCAGAGACTGCCATAGCATGATAGCGAATTTCATTAATGAGCTAATGAATAGTGTACACTTGATCAACTTAATCTACATTCCAGGCATATATTGGTTCACCATACAAAGATAAATATATCCACGAAATAGGTTATCCAGCAACATCATGTCACATATCTGATGTTTCCTACCTTGGAACCCCTAATTATATAAGGCCTATTTTGATTATATTCACTAAACTTGGGCTATCGTTCTGATTTCAGGTTTCAGGATACCATGACCAGATATGGTGAAACGAATGAATTTATTAAACAGATTAAATTATTGCTAACTAACCTAACATTGTAAGGCGATGAAGAGCAGTGATCGTGGTGGTTATGTTCTTCTTTGCAAAATCTAACTTCTTAATGTCACGGCATATTTCTTGAACCATTGCTTCACTTTGCTCAGCTTTGGATTTTATCTCTTGTATCTTATGAGAGAGTTCCTGTGTTAAATCGAAAAATAAGATCAAACTCTCTTACGAATGAACAGAAAGGGAACTGTTAGGAGAATCGAAAAAGGAAATGATATATAGGTAGAAAGCAAATAATACATATCAACCTATGAGAAACTAACCTCGACAGCACGTGTGGCATCAGCAAGATCCTCTTTAGCTTTAGTTCCGGAGTTACTCTGGAGTATGGTTGCCACCCCAAGAATAAGATTCAGAAGCTGATATTATTCTTTCAACATAGAAGAAAATGATTTTCTTTGAGCCTACAATTTAATAATTGTGTTCTTTAAGCCAAAAAAGGTGCACCTGTTGACGAACAGCAGAGAGTATGCTAGCATCAACCCGCCGAATCTCACCCTGAATCTTTTGCATAAGTGGCTCAACGCCAGATAGCGATGCCTCTGTAAAGGAAAACACACATTTGAAACTCATGGTAAAAGCAGTCACATTACATATGCAGAAACTATAAGCTAATCAACAGCTGAGACTACCTGTCATGATTACAGAAACTGTAATCAACCAACAGTTCATAATACTTGGGATTTACTATGAACAACTCTAAAACCATGATCCTTATACAAAGGATATTATTGTTCTGCTACTGTTTTCATAAAGAGAAAAAAAAAAATCACCTGTTGGGAACATCTGGTTGATATACTCTAAAGCACTCGATTTATCCATGGCGTTGTAATTTGTATGGTACAACCAAAATCACTCGAAGTAGAGTATCTGCAAAACAAATGATCAGGGACACGAATCAGAACATCCCCTCTGAAATTAAGTTGTTATCTATGTCACAGGGCTCGATTCGACGCAACTATTAGATCCTGATTTGAGGTGAACAAAATTTGTACAATCAATCGGGAACAATTTGGATTTACCGATGGTCTAAAAACGAAAATGAAGAAGCTCACAAGTTGAAAGAGAGATAGAGAGTGAGAGAACGCGACACCAAACGGCGGCGATGACTGCCGACGACTGAGATCGGATCGGTCCTTCGTGTATGGAGATATGCTCTCCCAACGGACCCAAACACTCACAGTTCGATTAGAGATCTCTCTAGTCTTCTCCCTGTTCAATTATGAACCGGACCGGTTTAAGACTCTCATATTTGGTTTGTGGACCGTAGCCGATTTTTTTAGCCAAACCGCTTCCTCAAACCCGGTTTACCTGACTTGTTTCGTCAACATGGGACTCCAGTTCCGCTGCTACTCCTTAAGTATATCAATCTCTCAAAGATAGGGACTTGAAGAGTTGTCAACGCATCTTCTTCGTTTCGTGCCTATATATATGATCTCTATCTGATTCTGTTTGCAGAACAGCTTTGATTGGGTACTAATTTATTTATGATTAGACAATACTTGGGTATCAGATTAGCTCCTTGATCATTGGTTCATAAGTACATCTGTGTAGGGCTTTTTAGTTTGAAGTTACTGTAATTTCAGAAATTTCCATGCTCCGTATGAATATTTTTTGACCCGAAAGTTTTGTCACTTCTGGTCATTAGGGTCTTGTTTTGATTCCTATGTTTTTCTGAGTAAATAATTCATTTGCTTTTTATGATGAATTTCAAAAATTCCATCTTTCAGGTACATATGGCTTCTTCTTCTTCTTCTTCTTCTGCACAATCTAGAATCTCGAATCTCCAGAATCATCTTTCACCTCTTGAAGCAAACAACAAGGTTTCTGTGTAAAAGATCCACCTTTTTTTAGTTTCCAATGTTTGTAGACTTTTTCCAATCTTGATTTGCTGTCTCTTACTATTGGTTTTGAAGCAGCTCAGGAGTCTGGTCAAGATATCTCCACAAGTATCTGAAGCCTTATCCAATGGGCTCGCTGTGGTTGCTCTTGAATCAACCATAATCTCCCATGGTTTGCTCTTCCTAGTTCTATCAATTATTCAGACTTTTTAATTAAAGTTAGCTTCAAAACATAAGTGTTTATTCTTGGATGGTTTCAGTTGTTTATCTTTAACTGGCTAATTTTAGGGATGCCTTACCCTCAAAATCTACAAACAGCAAAAGAGGTGGAGTCAATTGTGAGAGAAAATGGAGCAATCCCTGCAACAATAGCTATCCTGAATGGAGTACCTTGCATAGGTGGGTTCATACTTGTGGATCATAATAATTTACTGTCTAGGCTTTGAAGTTATCGAACCTGGTAACACTAATCACCTAGTCAACTTTAGCGGTTTTTTAAAACATCTTTCGCAGTTTACATATTCTGCAACCCAACTGGGTTCAAAATCTTGGATTACGGATGTAGATCTCATTTCGTAAATGATAAAAGACCAGTAGTCTCTTTTGATTATAATATGTTGTTAACAGGTCTGAGCGAAGAAGAATTAGAACGTCTTGCATCTCTGGGAAAAAGTGTCCAAAAGACAGCAGGCAGAGACATACCGCATGTTGTGAGTCACTTCTGGTGGCTTTTAATTTTTACTATTTGTAGTTTTGTACCATCATTATATTCATCAGTATTCAGTAAATGCGGAAAACATAAAACTTTTTTATTATCCAGTTTAACATTTGTTATATACTGTGTGAGTCATGGAAGAAATATCCTTTATCAATGCATCAGTTTATTCAACCTACTGCACTATAAACTAGCTTTTTTGTATAGACAAACAGGTTACATACTTTTCGGACTGCTTGTTCTTCCATAATGCCTAAATGTATTCTGTCAGGTGGCTACAAGAGGAAACGGTGCAACTACAGTCTCTGCAACGTTGTTCTTTGCTTCTATGGTAATTGGCGTTGCTCCTTGGAGGATCTTTCTAAAGGAGTTTTGGTATCAGTCATTTCATTCAGAGGATTTTTTGGCTGTTGCAGGTTGGCATCCAAGTTTTTGTGACGGGTGGGATAGGGGGTGTGCATAGACACGCTAACCATAGTAAGTTTCATGCCCGTTTTGTACTTTATTTAAGTTTTTCTAGCTATACGGTTAGAAACTCTGTTGAGATGATGGTGTTGAGTACTTCTGAAGCCAATATGTGCCTCACGTGCTCTGCTATATTGTGTTTGTGATGTAGCTATGGACATCTCATCTGATCTTACTGCACTTGGAAGAACCCCTATAGCAGTGATATCAGCAGGCGTTAAATCAATACTTGATATTCCAAAGACTCTTGAATATTTGGTATGCAATCCGTTGTCGAGGCATATCTAATAGTCAACAGTTAAGAGTTTAGTTTTTTCACAACGCTATTCGTTGACAATGCAGGAAACTCAAGAGGTGTTTGTTGCTGCATACAATAGCGATGAGTTTCCAGCATTTTTCACAGAAAAAAGCGGCTGTAAGGTGAAAATTTGTACCGCTAAAATCAATCACTTGCTCAACTTTAGATATTTAGTTGTGACGTGGATATATTAATTTCTATAGGCACCTTCCCGTGTAGATAGCCCTGAAGACTGTGCTCGAGTAATAGGCAAGTGAAGTCGTTGTCCCAAAATTTCCCTTTTAAATTATTTATGTATTTTGAGCCCTTATCACCTTGAGAAAACCGCTTTTCCCAGATGCAAACATGAAGCTGAACCGTCAGGCAGGGATTCTATTTGCTGTTCCAATTCCAAAACAGCATTCAGCCGCCGGAAATCTTATCGAATCAGCAGCACAGCGTGCTCTTACTGAAGCAAGGTCATATAAAGAAACTTGTATCTTTTAAACATGCTTGCATCAGAAAACTTCGAGGTCTTTGCTTCTTTTTCTAATTTCATCGTCAATCTGAATTTGGTTTTGTCCAGGGAACAAAACGTTACTGGAAATGCAGAAACTCCATTCTTACTTGCACGGGTTAATGAATTAACTGGAGGCACTTCACTTGCCGCAAGTATCCTTTGTCTAATACTCAACCAATCTTTTCATGTCCAATCACTTTAAGTAGTTTCAGAAATTTATATCTGCATCCAAAATTCCCAAACCCTTACGTTGCTTAAAAACAGCATTGTAAGTCTTAAATTCCTTGACTCAGTTTCAGACATTGCGCTTGTGAAAAACAATGCCCTTATCGGTTCTCAGATTGCAGTAGCCCTTTCTCAGCTGATGTGAGCTTCCTAATCAATCTCAAGCTCAACTTCAAATTCAGGACTGATCGAAGATGTTTTGGTGTTTTTATGTTGGTCATCAAAGATTTTTTCGTTAGCTCAGGAAACTCTATAACCTATTTTCACATGTTATACATATAATAATATATCATGTGGAACCTGGTTTCTCTCCTTGTCTAACGTCCCTTAAAGGTTAAATTATTGAATTATATTAATTTATATCACAAAGGATCTCAAGGAAAGATCTGATCTAAACGGTCTATATATAAAATAAAACCATTCTGCTTCATCTAACCCTCTCTGCAGGTTTTGGGCAACAATGGCAGTAATCCCCGTTGACTTTCAGCTCTGCTTCATTTTCATCCTCCTATGGCTCTTCTCACTCTTTTGTCTATCTGCTTTCTTCTTCAAGAAATCAAAAGGTCCACAGTTCCAAGACTGTTGTCTACCTCCAAGCCCACCGTCTCTACCAGTCATAGGTCATCTTCACCTTCTCCTCTCTGTTCCATGTTACAAATCTTTTGAGAAAATCTCCTCCAAGTATGGTCCCTTCATTCACCTTCGTGCCTTCAGTATCCCTATCGTTCTAGTTTCCTCGGGCTCCATGGCCTATGAAATCTTCAGGACCCACGACCTGAACTTTGTTACCCGTGACCGCGCAGCTCCTATAATGGAAAAATCAATACTTTTTGGTTCCTTTGGCTTTGTCTCAGCTCCTTATGGAGATTACTGGAAATTTATGAAGAAGCTCTTAGTCACAAAGCTTCTTGGGTCTCACTCCCTCGAGCGGACACAGCTCCTCCGTAAGAAAGAACTCGAGACTTTCCGGGCTATGTTGTTCGATAAGGCAGCAAAGAATGAGACTGTCGATGTTGGTATAGAGATGATGAAGCTAACAAATAATAGCATCTGCAGAATGATAATGGGGAGGAGGTGCTCAGAGGAGAACGGTGAAGCAGAACAAGTCAGAGGCTTGGTGACCGAATCACTTAGTTTGGCGAGGAAGTTCCTTATAGCTAGCACGGTTGGTCGAGCTCTCAAGAAGCTTGGGATCTCTCTGTTTGAGAAGGAAATCATGGAGGTCTCGCAGAGGTACGATGAATTGCTGGAGAAGATTATTAAGGAACATGAAGAGAATCCAAACAAGAAAGAGGATAGAGACATGATGGATGTTCTGTTGGAAGTTTTTGCAGACGACAATGCCGAGTTAAAAATTAGCAGGAACCAAATCAAAGCGCTCTTTGTTGTAATGTCTTGAAAATTTCTTCATGATCTTCCATGGCTGCCGTGTAAGGATCATGCAAAGTCTTTATCTTTAACATTGTGCATGTGGTTGTAGGAGCTTTTCATTGGAGGCACTGATACTTCAGCACATACAACACAGTGGATAATGGCGGAACTAATTAACCATCCCGAGATTCTTAAAAGAGTGAGAGAAGAGATAGAATCTGTTGTCGGGAAAACGAGGTTGATTCAAGAATCAGATCTCTCAAACCTGCCGTATTTGCAGGCTGTCGTGAAAGAAGGGCTAAGACTACACCCGCATACGCCAATCTTGGTGAGGAATGCAACAGCGGCATGCAAGATCGGAGGGTATTACATAGAGCAAAACACGACAATGATAATAAACACTTATGCAGTGATGAGAGATCCGGATTCATGGGAATATCCAGGCGAGTTTCAGCCCGAGAGGTTCATGGTCCCCCCTTCAAATAGGAATGAGTTAGCTTTGAATTACATTCCTTTCGGAAGTGGAAGAAGAGGATGTCCTGGAGCAAACTTGGGTTATATCTTCATTGGAGTAGCCATTGGAACAATGGTACAATGTTTTGACTGGACAATTAATGGAGATAAGGTTAACATGGAAGAAACTGGAGAAATGACTCTGAGCATGGCTCATCCACTTAAATGCACTCCGGTTGCTCGAATTAACCCATTAGCTAGCTTTGAATCTAGAATTCCTTAGTTTTAAATGACAATGGGTAATAATCTAGAGATCATTGGTTGATGGTTGAGTATGATATTTCATGTTGGTGTCAAAGCCATATGTCTGAAACTTGCCGTCTTTGTACTTTTTTCTTCTTCAAAGGGAAACATATTATCATTATGGCTTAGGCATTTGTTATATCAGAAGGAACGAGTGGGAAACTATAGTACTGAATTAGAAACGTTGCAGATAACAAGAAAAGCTAAAGGCATCAAAGGAAGATAGTTACACATTTTGGATAGTCTACTTTTAACTTATTAGTTATTACACTTTCACTACTTGCTACTTCTGATGCCAAACTTGAGATGATTACCGAGCTTCAGAAGAAGGCTCTACTCCCATAGAAAACACGAGAGCTAGCACTCTTTGGCGTCTGCTGGGAGGAGCTTGAGTTCTCAGATTGAGTCGGGCTATCGATGTCCAAAGGGAGTTTCATCTTAGCCAGTGACTCAGTGAATTGCTGCAAGCTTTTCGTGTACATGTCAACAATATCTTGCTGCACTACCTGTTGCTCTGGTTCAATGTTTACTGTCAGAACCGGTTTCACAACGGCTTCGTCATCCGTCTTATCAAAATCACCATTGTCGATGATATCTGTTGCCTTCGTTGCTTCTTTAACTGAACCTAAGTTGTTGCCTTCGCTTGATTGCTTTGAATCATCATGAGTTCCCGAGGAGCCAGAACTAACTGCAGTTGATGGAGAAGAGATTTCATTTGTTGAGACAGTATTCGTTGGGGCTGCTTCTTCAACAGTGTCAACAACAGCAGACAGGATGCTGTTTACTTCCACAAAGCCGGTTTCAGAGCTTGCAAAATCGTCAGAATCTGAACAAGTAGTAGAAAAGTACTTGGACACCATTTGATTGTTTTCACATACAATCTTTGGATCCAGAAACTCATTTTCATCAAACTCGATAGGAGCCAACTCGGTCTCATCCGCTGTTGGAACCGCAGGAATGTGCATTACCTCAGGCAAATCTCCTGCATACGACAGCGACAGCTCAACAAATCCTGCAGGAGAGTGATACAAATCAGTTGAAGAAAGAGAGAACTCTTTCTCCAGCTTCCCATTCCTCACAATCACTTCAGACAAAGGTACAAGACTGAATCCAAGTAACTGATCCTCAAGATAATTCTTCACGCGGCTCATCATATATATCTCACACTTAAGCGAACAATCCAGATTCTTCACATCAAACTGAAGGGTGTCGTCAAAAACAGGGTTTCTCCCTCCACCATTGATGATCTTGGTGGACAAGGAGGTCTTGGGATCGCTTGTGAGAGAAAGCTTAGCATACACATCTTGCTTATGATAGATACAAATGTTCTGGATATCTCTAGCTTGGTGAACAAAAACCTCAAGCACACCAACGAAACTGTCTGAACTAGAGGACATGACCGGATTCTTTGTTCTGGTTTCACCACTGCCATTCATATGGATACTACCATTGACGATTGATGTCTCAGATTGTGGAGACTCCATAACAGGATCTGCAAACAATAAGACAACAGCTCTCATTTGGAATCATCCATAATGATTATAAAAAAACAAACCAACCTTTTAGAGTTTGGTTTAAATTCTCTAAATAACAAACAAAAAGACACTAACTCAAACTCAAGAAACAGAATCTACTAAGTGAATCAAATCAAATCTCTGAAAAAGCATACAACTTTAAGATGCTGCGATCAAATATGCCACTGAAACAAAGCTCAAGAACTCCTCAAACAACAAAATAACGATAAATTAGGACTTTTACCTGATCTCAAGCAAAAAGCTGCAAACTTGATTACGGCCAAGATTGCTTAATCAACTCACTAAGTTACTAAAAATATTTAACGCAGACGGTTCCTTTAAAAACAACAAAGAGAAAGGCCATACATGGATTCCAAGAAAGCAATCAACTTTCTCGAGGAACAAAAAAACCCATAATCTAAGGAACAAGAAGGAATTTTGCAGATAAGAATAAGGATAAAGTAAAGATTTTTTTTAATAAAGGGTTCTCGTTACAAGTAAAAGAAGAAATTGAGGCTCTGTTAACCTTTAATTCAGGGTAAGAAAGGTCAAAAAGAAGAAGAAAGCTTTTCTTCTGTTTTTCTTCTTCTTGAAATTTGCGCTGAGGAGGATTTACCCAAAAACCCACTTAGGATTTTGTTTTCTTGAGCTTTGTAACGGAGAAGGAAGAGAAGAAGAGGAAGAAGAAGGATGTAGAAAGTGAAAGGGGAACAATTATTGCGTTATTGTTTAATATTCAGTGTGAAACAGACTTTTCTAAGTAGGCACGATCTACAAATTATAGACGCCTCTCTCTTTTTTCAAGTTTTTTTTTTTTTGTTTGTATTCTGTTTCTATACCACAACGGCTCTAAAGGTTCTAAAAGAAACTTACTTTAAAGAGATTTTATATTTTGTATCCTTTTTTTTTTACTTTTTGTTTTATGGCATTAGGATGAAGATATGGACCACAAACTCTGATTGGTTTGGACCGTTTGGTTGGTTCTTTTCTGGAAAATTTGTTTGGTCTTTTTGCTTGGTTAAACTGGTTGAGTTCACAGTCGATTTGAAGAAGGCTCTAGCTAGACTAGTTTAAACACGCTGGATATGTATGTAGGTGGAGGAGTTCGTGGATATGGACTGGTTACAAGCTCTATTAAGTGTTTTATGCGAGTGGTGTATAATAGCCGAAGACATTTGTTTGTTGCATAATAGTCAAATCATTTATGACTGTTTGTCATCGGTAACACTGTAGTGAAGAATCTTTTTATTTATGATTTAAAGCTTATAGGACGGAAAGGTCCTTGATACAAACAAACCCTATTCACATGAATTTGATCACACAATAATGTTTGACACATTTTTGTCTTTCGTTAGCTTTAGCATAACCATTACCATAAGGATTAAGAACAGTGGAAGTAGAAGAATAATTCGAGAAACTAAGAGAAAGAAACATAAGCCTGAAGTGATAACAACAAATCAGTGATAACAACTAATCTGATTGGTACACATGTATATTAAACACACGAATCTACATTCTACATGTGCCACATAGCTTCAAATTGGTATTTCATGGTCAAAAATATGATCTTTTACAGTTGAAAAGTAAGAAACGAGCTAAGAAACTAGTCATCCACGAGAAGATTTTCTAAGTTCAGTTTCCAGTTTTGTAGAGCTGTAAGACAAGTCATAGAATTCAGCTAAGTAAGTCAAAGCTTCAAAGTTGTTGTTGCATACCTTCCACAATGCAGAAACTTCTCCTTTAGAAACTGTTCCCAAGTTTTCACAAGTCTCTATGAATTCAAGCAGCTTTGAATAGAAAGAATCATAATTCATCACAATGAATGGAACTGGCAATACAGATCCAATCCTTTTGAGCTGAATCAATGCCAAAATCTCAAACATCTCATCGAGCGTGCCAATCCCACCTGGAAGTGCAATTACTGCTGTCTTATCAGAGACATTGTGTCTCATCACTGCATCCACTAATCCATGCTTTCTCGCCGAGAAGAACCTAAACGTTAATTCCAACATTTTAGGGAGCACTCACTCTTGTACAACCAGAGTAGGCATGGTCTGTGGCTATGGTTTACCTGCAAGTATGGTAATTCTGAGGAGGGAGATAAGGATGAAACTTCGATGCGGTCCATTCACCGGCTTCTTTTTCTATTTTGATGCCACCAACCGGTTTTCCAGCTTCCAAAGCACCTTTATTCACAGCATCCATAAGTCCTGGTCCAGCTCCAGACCATGTAGTACAGTCCAACAGATTTGCTGCCTGATAGAAATACACAACCCTGAAAATCTATATAGTAAGATGAAAACTAACTTTTTCTTTGTGGAGTTTTAAAAGATCTTAGTTACTTCTCTGCTCAACTCTTGTGCTTGCAGGTAATGTGGATGGTTTGGTGGGATTCTGGCAGAACCTAAGTACAAAATGCCTCTCCCAAGCCTATGTATGAGGTCGAAGCAAATCTCCAGCTCTTTCTTAACCTTTAAAGCAATCAGGATTCAAAGTAATAAGATAGAGAATAACAGTTGACATAGCCCATATTGAAGAGGCCTTTTGAGTAAATATTATCAGACCATTAACATCCGAAATCTACAAAGAAGATTAGAGATAGAGTGACAATTGAGCAAAAAAGGCCAAGACTTTAACAGGGGAAACCATAATTTAAGTTTTTCTTTGGTTATGCATCTTTACTAAAACCTTTCAACAGATTATTTTATCGATCTTCTGATGTCTAATTCGACTTAGCAATATGCAAAGCCCAAAAAAGGTTCAGTCTTTATCCTTTAATGAACATGTTTCATGACATTCTATTGCAAAAACAAGCAATGAAACCAATCTAATGGACTTACTCAAAGCTGAGAGTTTAGTTTGTTACCTCAGATGGGCTACTTCTCTCAACAAAATCCTCAGACACAACAGACCTGCACTTCAGAACTCGTGCTGAATATGCCCTCATCGGATGACAAGACCTCATATCCAGACACATTGGGTCTCTTTCTGGCAAAGAGCTTGCGAATTGTGGTGTAGGAGAAGGAGACATCTTCGGGTATAATCGGAAACTCCATGATGAATCCAACATCGAAACCCCCATTGTACGCACAATTCTTAGTTCCTTGAGAGAATAAATTGGGCAACCAAACAACTCAGGCTCTCTCTCTCTCTCTCACACTGTCAATTTAAGATTCTTTATTACAGATTATCAAAAGTTTCAATTTTTATCTATTGATTTCGTCTGCGTTCACCGGTAAGCTCCTGGGAGTCAAGCTCACTCCAAAATTTAGGGTTTTTGTCACTAACTAATTAAAGTATTACACGTGGCCATTTGGGAAACTCGCATTATAAAACAGTCAAAACACGGATCCGTTGAAAAAAACACACTGATCTGCCGTGCAAAAAGACAAATAAATATTTTATTACAAGGCACACAACTAATCACCAACTAATTAACCCAATAATAATACACAATCTTTTAACTAAAATCAATCCAGAGGAGGAGCACTCTCAAGTCTCAACTACGACACAGCATTTAAGCAAGAAATAGTAGCAACTTTTCTACTATAAACTTGAGTAAAGCAATATAAAAAAGTGTTAGTGAAAAAAAAAAAAAAGTGTTAGTGGTTTTTTCTTCTTTTAGATCGGATCTCTTGAAGGAAATGGGGTCAAAGTTTCATGCTTTTATGTACCCATGGTTTGGTTTTGGTCATATGATTTCATATCTTCATCTAGCCAACAAACTAGCTGAAAAAGGTCATACAGTGTCAGTCACTTATTTCCTTCCCTTTTTTTTTGTCGCCACTTATTTCCTTCCCAAGAAAGCTCACAAGCAGCTTGAACCTCTCAATCTGTTCCCGGATAGCATTGTCTTGGAGTCTCTTACTCTCCCTCATGTCGATGGTCTCCCTTTTGGTGCCGAGACGGCCTCGGATCTTCCAACCTCAACTAAGAAACCCATATTCGATATTTCGATGCCATGGATCTCTTACGCGATCAGATCGAAGCTAATGTCCGTGCTTTGAAACCAGACCTAATATTTTTCGATTTTATTCATTGGGTTCGATCCAGAAATGGCAAAGGAGTTTGGATTCAAAAGTGTGAACTACCAGATCATATCGGCAGCTTGTGTAGCTATGGTTCTTGCACCTGGTGCTGATTTAGGGCTTCGTGCGCCGCAAGATTATCCTTTATCCAAAGTGGCGTTACGTGGACATGAAGCTAACGTTTGTTCTCTCTTAGCGTCGTCTTCTCATGAGCTTTTCCGTCTGATCACCACAGGCCTTAAGAACTGTGACGTTGTTTCCATCAGGACATGCGTGGAACTTGAAGGTAAGCTATGCGGTTTCAAAAGAAAATGTCAAAAGAATTCTTTTTCGAGAAAGATCAATTTCAAGAACTCTGTTTAGGAATGGAGCTAGTGTATGTCTGGCTTTGTACAACCATATGAACAATGGTTCAACTTTTCTTTGATAGATGTGGAAAGATTAACAGGAATAGTTAAAAAAAAAAATGAATATGGAAAAAAGATAAACAATAACACTGGCGAAGTATTAAAACAAATATAGAGGCAAAATGATTTCAAAACAATCCCAAGGCAGAAGCAGCTTGAGACTTCCAATGTCTAGCGTTTTCAAAACCATTTCTAAAATTCTCAAAATCATCAATGGTCCGATCAATCTCTTCTTGTGTGTTCATAACAAAAGGACCAAACTGAACCATTGGTTCACCTATAGGCTCACCAGCCACAAGGATAAACCGAAGTGGCATACCGGGATCAGAACCGTTCCAAGCCTCCAAACAGTCACCACCTAGGCCTAGAACCAGCAAGTGGTGGGCGGAAGCGGCTGAGTGTTGTATCTTGGAATCCCCAAAGTGGCCATGGCCTTGAAGAACATATACAAACGCGTTCCAATGGACTGGAATGGGCTGAGAGATTCTAGAACCCGGTGAGAGAGTAAAGTCTAAATACATTGTTGGTGTTCTTGTGCAAATCTTTGACTTAACTCCATTCCATTCTCCTGCTATGACTCTAACTCTCACACCATCTTTCTCTGTTTCTGCTATATCTTTACTCTCTATCTCTTGATAACTCGGCTCCACTCTGGAAATTTAGAGACTTTTTAAGTATAATATCTAGTATCTAGTATAGAAAATAACATGGATCACTCAACTCATTTTCAATTGGTTGATCCATGAACATAATGAATAAAAGAAAAGCTTACAGCTTATGTTTAGAAGAGAGATTGATCCAAAGTTGCAAACCCTTGTTGTGAGTAACGCCATTGGAATTAGAACAAGGCATTTCAGAGTGAACAATGCCTTTTCCTGCAGTCATCCATTGTAATCCTCCTTCTCTTATTACTCCTTTGTGTCCTTCACAGTCTTCATGCAAAATCTCTCCCTGTGTATAGAAACAATGTCATCAAGACTTACGCTACAAGTTGGCTATTCTTGCGAAATCAAATTTTAAAAAGAAGATGAGAAGATGTCAATAGATACCTCTAACATGTAAGTGACTGTCTCAAATCCTGATTTTGGAGAAGAAGAAAAAGAACATTAAACAAGACGAACAATGCTAACAGTGATAGGTTTGGTTAGTGTTATGAAAATATAATGTCAATCAAAAATGAAAAGGCATTTAGTTGTTGACTTCAGTACTGTATATTCTAAGAAAAATAAAAACCATTAGCCAACCTATTTTATTTCTTTTTTTCATGTAAACGCAAACTTAAACGTGTAAAACATTGCGTTTAGAATAAGCAACAACAAAACCAACCTCTGTGTGGATGATCTGGGAACCCTGCAGGAGCTGAAACTGCATATATATTAAAAGATTTTAATCTCTTATATGAAGCTGAATTCAAGAGAACAGAGCAAATACAGAGGAATAAAGAAACAACAACACCAACCTGAGAATTCATCCAAAACAAGAAATGGGTCCAAGTACCTAAACTCAAACCTGCAAAAAAATTTAAAACAAACTGTATTAAACGTTTTTGTTTCCATTACTACACTTTGGTGGAACTTTGCTTTTACCTTCCGATGCTTCTTCTTACAACCGCACCAAACCCTTCGTGTTGCTGTCTAGCGAAAAGCTTCTTAACAACTAACTTCTTAGTATTATTACCAGAAGATAACTCTGAAATTGGCATCTTGTATCCGAGAGAGAAAGAGAGAGAGTTGATGAAAAAAAAAATATATGTGTATTTGTTGAATATGTGATGAAGATGTATATTTATACTAAGGAAAAGAGTTGTTGTATTTGACAGTTGGCCAAATTAAGAAGATGATGACTTAACCCAAAACTACATAAAATAAATTGATTATATAAGTCAATGTTTTAAAAAGATTGTAATTTGGATTTTGAAGACGCCATTCTTTTTCCTAACACTTTTAAAGCATGATATACAAGTTTTCTTTAGAAATGTATATCTCTGTTAATCCAATTTTTTTTGTTTGATAAACTTGGCTCCAAAAGGCAATTAATACGTTAGCAAAAGTATTTATATGTATGATTACAAATTTAAAATATTAGTGGTTTTGTTTTGTGTTACGTCATGGCTTCATCATATTCTATCTTTTATGCTAGTGATCGCAATAAAGAGATGTTCCATTTCGAAAGGCAAAAGTTTATAAATCACACAATATTGATTCGTTAATGGACCCCGTGGATGTGGATACATAAATCCCAATTATTGCATTTGAAAAAGAAAAAAAATTACTTTTTCTTGATCTGCCGATATAAATTTACATGATACATTCTCTCTTTATCTTATTAGTCGTCTAATATTTTTGCCGATATAAATTTTTATACGCCGAAATGGAACATCTCTTTATTGCAATCAGTAACATATAAAACAAAAGTCTTGGTTATTTATAACAACAAGTAAACAAATTATTTATAACAACAAGTAACATCTCATGCTGCCCATGCCACAGTCTATGCTATATGAAAACAGAGAAATAATCTGCTCTATGACCTCCAGCTCATCCCTTTGTCAACTATTTCAATCTATTGATAGAGAGATCATCAATTCTATCTCTTCAAGATGTCATCGCAAAAGTTTCAAAAAACTAATACGTCTATAGATCCGATGAAAAATATGCTCTCTTGGGTTTTGTTATTTGCTTCCTTGTATTTTCTCTCTTTTTGCCAAGGAATCAAATGTTTAAGTTTTCTTTATGTAAATCTAAACCACTTTTATTTTATATGATATTTACCACTTAGCCAAAAAAAAAAAAAAAAAAAAAAGTAACAAATTGTTACATACACTTTAGAATTGAATACGCAGTCGTTTGGTTCAGATAAGCGAAAACGTTTATCAGCGCGACAGCATGACGTGAGGATGACGGTTTGACCAATTTTATCATTCTTTGTCTTGTCGTCTGTGTGTGGGTATTGGGTAGCACTCTGATTTTGTGGGGGTCAGAGACACGGACGACCAAAAAAGAAAGATAATTTCGAACAAATTTCTAGAAACATTTTTTTTTCTGTCTGACCAATGATTACGTAACCATGACACCCATCAGGATCCAAGTATTTTTCTACATCAATGTAACAAAATTTGACCATATACAGAAGGACCAAGAATATAATATAGGAATAATTGGGATTTTAGTACATTTTTCAAACTTAATTAGTAAAATAGTATAATTACTATTTATAATTGGCAAATTAGTCACCTTTCCCTATTTTCCACTATTTTGAAAACTTTGTAACCCTCTCATCCCTCTCATATTTACTCTAAGTGCCATTAAACTTACTTTTAAAAATTTTTTTTGTATTTTCTTTTTCTCTCTTTTTATAATCTAATAAAT
Organism: Capsella rubella; assembly: GCF_000375325.1. Taxonomy (NCBI): domain Eukaryota; kingdom Viridiplantae; phylum Streptophyta; class Magnoliopsida; order Brassicales; family Brassicaceae; genus Capsella; species Capsella rubella. The sequence continues at coordinate 17,417,989 of NW_006238923.1, forward strand.
AAAATATTAATTAATATTTTTTTTCTGATTTTCTGATACAGTAAATTTGTATATATACACAATTTTTATTTTTACACTCATATTTACTGTATATTATATAATTTATATGAATAATATATATATATATATATATATGTACAAAAAATATATGTACATATATAATTGTATATATATACTTGTACATATATATAATTGTACATATATAAACATTGTACAGTTAAGATATATGTACAAAAATATACAATCGTACAGAATAATGTATGTACAAATACAATTTTACGGATATAAAATATTGTACATGATTATTTCTGTACATATATGTCTTTCTGTACAGATAGACAAATGTACGAATCATAATTTGAATGAAATATATTTGAAAATATAAAACAATATGCATATCAAATTGTAGAGAAAAAAAAAGATGATTTTTCTGTTTCTAAAGTTTTTTAAAAAACAAATTCATATAATTCATATTTTAGTTATTAAATTAGTGGGAATTGTAAGAAATAAAAAATATAATATATATATATATATATATAAGATGGAGAGAGAAAGAAAAGATGGAGGGCATCAACTTCCTCCCTCTCGGCCAAAAACACACTCTCGACTCTGCTGTCTCTTTTTGTCTTTTCACTCACAACCTCCTTACCCCACAAACACTTCTATTAGACAACTCCTCTATTACACAACAACCTAAATTGCAAATTATAAATAGTGAACGTATCATTCAGCATATTATTTCTTGAAAACGTACTAAATAGCTAATTTTCCCTATAATATATTCCAAATAATTAAGTTTTTAAATATCTAGGGGTGTTTTGTATAATTATAATTTATAAGAACAAATGTTAGGGGATAAATTAAGCTATTTTATTTCTGACTATCAGATTTATCAATTAGGCAGATCGAATCTGAGTTAGTTCCTTTCAACTTTTCTCAAAGATATAATACTTGAAACTAACATTTGTTCTTTTTTTACTTTTAATTTTTCCTTCTTTGTATACAAATATTCAAGTTTATCAAGCAAAAGATTAAAATTAACATAAGAGATATTTAAAGAAAACCTGAAAATTTGGTTTATATATAAAAAAAATTACACTCCCGAAATAGTCAGTTATATATATACCAAAATTTGTTCTTTTTCTTTGCTTTTAATTTTTCTTTTATATATATATAGTCAAAGATCTTAGGGCACCCTTAAAAACTTTCTTAAAAAAAATATGGATGTAAGATACCCCATTAAGGGTGGTCTCAGGATAAAAAGAATATACCAGTCTTGGTGACTATAAAAATTAGTATTACTAATTACTTTATTTTTGTTTTTTCAGTATTTTACAAACTAGTATTAATAATTCAACTACTTGTTTTGTCAATTATAACCATGATCCATGATATATAGTCATCGCTAACCAGAGTAATATAAGTCTGCATGTGTAACATTAATTAAGGGATAAAAAATAAACCTTTTTATAACTTTATATTTTTTTTTATTTTTTTTTTGTCATCGAATAAAAAGCTAACTCAAATGAGCCAACTTGACGGACAGTTGTTTACAAACTTAATCAAATGCGGACTGGAACGAGCTTTGCGTGCCAAGTAATCCGCTTTTACATTCAGATTTCTAGGAATAAAAGATAAAGAAAAAGATGAGAATTCTTCCCTATCATTCTTGATATCCTCCAGGTAGACAGAGAAAGCCGGCCATTCGTGAGGAGAAGACACCATCTTCACCAAGTCCGAACAGTCGGTAAGAAAAGCAACTTCTCTGAAGTCATGGCCAATCATGCATCGCATCGCCCACACCAGAGCTTCTACTTCCGAATGAAGAGGGGAAAGACTTCTTCGTAGGTTAGAAGCTCCCATCGTCGTGGAAGAATTATGTGCATGCTGACAAAACCATCCTAAACCTGCATACATATCTGTGGCCTTCCAAGACCCGTCAATGAAACAACGATAACCCGAAAACCTGGAAGGTATAGAACTCGGTAACCCAGGCATAACATTATCACCTACGGGGCCCTCCCTCGTAGTATTGGAGTCATCTAATTGTGCATCATACCAAGTACGAGCTTCATCTGTAGCTAGCCGGACGACATCTGAAGGGTTTTTATCTAGATTATCAAAAACCATATCATTTCTGGACTTCCAGATGTACCACAAAATCCAAGGACAAAACCTATACTCCTCCTTTACTAGTATACGCAAAATATAGTCCATATTAGCAAAAACAGAAGCCGTAGGGAACCCAATAGGCCCTACTGGGACGTTTGCTAATGCCCAAGTTTGCCGAGCTGGTGGACAATCAAAAATTACATGATTGACCGTCTCCATTGGGTCACCACATCGTCCACATCGCGTATCACAATTAATTCCCCGTTGACTCAAGTTGGCCAAAACAGAGATGCAACCTGTAAGTAATTGCCACATAAAATGATGAAGTTTAGGTGGACACCTAACTTTCCATATTCCTGCTAATAACGGAATGATATCTGGGCCGCACACTTGCGGAGTTGACATTTGTAGTGTTTGCATTCTGGCAGCATAATAACCGGATCTAACCG